>NW_025051173.1:0-14733 GCF_019279795.1 Protopterus annectens | reverse complement strand
TTGGGGGGTTATTCCCTCCTGTGCTTACAAGACCCACCACTTTTCATCTAGCAGGAGAGAATTCTAGAGAAAAGAACATGTTTAGCACATGTTTGACCTGCTAGTTTATTGCCCTCAAAATTAAACATGTCCCACATGCTCCTCCTTTAATAGCGTAAAGCTTATCATGATCAGGTGACCAATTAGCTGAACGTAGGCTGAGGGGTTGAGGCCTCAGATTGCGGCTTTGGCTGACATGTACTGCGACGGTAGAAGTAACACTATGCCCCGCTTAATTTAGCTGATTGTAGAAAGGGCCATAGATCCCAACATAATGATTCACTGTACCATTTGACCCATACCTTAATGACTTCTGCTAAAGAAGTGAAGCTGGCTTTTTGAATTTCCTGGTACAGTGCTTCTTGATCTGTCTGTAAGAATGCAAGTGGATAATGAGGGCAATAACCTTCATGCTGCTGGTCTGAAATTTTAGCTGCCCCAGCATCCATTTTCTGGGATTGAGTAGAGTCCACATTAGCTGTGTTTTAAGCATGACCACAGGCAGCACATAAGTGTAAGATCTGGGAGAAGGTGATGGTGCTGTAGGAATGTCCAGAATAGCCTTCTAAGTGGATGGCAGCATTTGGTAACAGCTGGGGTTCAGCATTCCACCCATTCCCTGAAACCTTGCTTGGGTGCCCAACTCTGAAGGCAAACTGGGGTTACTTGCCCCCAATCCCTGTCTGCTTGGAAGACAATTATGTATGTCAGATGGGTAAGGACAATAATATCCAGAGGTTACAAAGTTTGATCATCCCACACCGACCTCAATCTTTTGCCTTTCCATAAGCCTTACCTCTTAGAGGACTACAGCAAAGAACAAGGCTTTTATTCCAGTTGTAAAAAAAAGAGAAATCCAGGAAGTCCCTCCAGATTGTAAAGGATGTGGGCTTTGCTTCCATGTTCTTTCTAGTGCCCAAGAAAACTAAAGACCTGAGGCTCATTTGCAAATTCACCAGCTTAAGCCAGTTCATCTTGAATTAATCCATTCACATACTCATTGTGCCCTCAGTCCTTCCTTGTGTCTATGATTGGGACAAGATATGCTGTTAGTATCTCCAAAATGTTTATCTCCGCATAAAGTCGGGAGGAAATACAGGAGGTTTCTGCAGTCCTAAGTAGGAAGCAGTCACTACCTATTCTGTGATGATTTTCTTTGGTCTTACCTCATCTGCCAGTATGTTCATCAAATGCATCTATGGTTATTTTGAACCAGAGACTTGCAAGGTGTGAAGTTCTTCCCTTACCTTCATGACTAGCTCGTAACTGTTGTAACTAAATTTAGTGCTTTCTTATTGAAGACATCTTTTCCAATTCCCTGGAATCACAGTGAACACTGTAAAGTACAATATGGAGCCCACACAAGGCCTCACATTAATCGTATAAACAATGAATGTCTTCTTCTACAAGGTATTCCTTCTAGCAGACTGAGTTTAACCTCTTCAGTGCTGCTTATCTTTCAAGCACAGCTAGTTAGTCTTGACAGAGTCAGGTATTGGGTGGGGCTCATGGCATCCACTTACATGGTTCTTTATGCTCAACATGAGTGCTGTACTGAATCTTAGAACTCATTGAGGTCGACTAATGCAACACTTGTATCAACTTGTAAGCGATTCCAGGCTCTAGAAATGTTGACTGTACTGGTGGAAATGCACCAGCTCTAACTTTGTCCAATCCTTTCTAAGCTCTCATCTCAGTGGTTGCTATTATCAGATACCTGTACACTAGTGGGGAGGCGGCACCGCTAAGAACAAACAGTTCAGGGTGTATGGTGACACATGAAGTTTAACTATTGCAGTTTAGCATCGTGGAGATAACAGGTCTTCAGATTCTACATGCTTTTCAGGACTCCCCTCTTCAGGGTGCATTAGCCCTGCAGACAGCACAGCTATTTTTGGTACATCTCGAAACAAGGGGAATGTGCTCCGATACTCTGTATCTGTAAATACTGACCCTTGATTCATGAGAAATGGAGAGATTACATCATCATTATTAGAATATCTCTTTAAGGATAAACAGTATTCCACCCAAACAAACACTATCTTTGACCTATAGACAAACATGATCTTTAACCTAAAAACTGCATTTTCCCTAAGTGTCTTAAGTTTAAAAAAAAAATCTATTGGGTACAGCTAGTTAGTTCTTCAAATTAGTGTGGCCACATTCTGAAGAGAAACTTAATAAAAATGGTATAGTGTTCTGGTAAAATAATGTATGTAAAAATCTGAACTCTATAATATAATGTAAACACCTTTAGTACATAGAATGATAGCATTTGTTATATTGCAGTTAGCTTTCTTGCTACCTTTTCTAAATACTCTGTGACACGGTTTGGTATAGTTTAACAGAGTGCTAACAAAAACACTACTAAGTATTGTCAGTGGTGCAACAGGTAGCATACTCCCCTTTGATGCAAAAAGTTGTGGGTTCTATTCCTGACCCAAAAAAATTGATAGCTGACACTGCAGTACAGTATGGAGGGGGGGGGGGGCTGTTGCACTCCCAAGTGTGTCATCCTTCAGATAAGACATTGAACCAAGGCCCCATCTGCTTGAATTGGTGGTAGGTCAAAAGGATGTAAAAGCTCTGATAGCACCTATCAAAGTGCAGGAGTCCCTTATTTATATATAAAAGGAACTCTCAACATATTTACATTGCAACAAATATTTACAAATATATAGATATGCAAATATATTTACACATATTCATATTTTCTTTTACAATCATACAAAATTTTCATCCGTATTAGACTCCCACTCCTTTTTTCATAACTACCATCTGATTTTACTTAACATTATTGCTAAAATCCATTTACCATTAAACATGATCTCATTTATTCTTTCATTCCATACAACCCTTATGATTTGAAATAACTGTCTATTTTAACATTTTTCACTTCTGTTCTTATAATATTCATAATTAATCATATCCATGTTCATTGTATTCACTTACCTTTTTTACATAGTTTTCCCCATAACTTTTTTACTCTCAACATTTCAAAAACACAAATTCAGTAGTAAGTTTCCTCTTCTTGGCAATGTAAACATATTCTATCACTTTTCTTTTTATATGGCATATTTCCTTTTACTAGTAATTTAGCTATTACCATTCTCCACAAAAAAACTCAACAGTCTACTTTCTGATTACACAGTTTGCTTCTTATTTTCATCACTTTAATTTTTTAATCTGTTAGATTTTCTAATGGTTTTACATAGTAATGTTCTATTTATTTATTTACATTTAGTTAGCAGGAAAGTCAGACTGGATGAAAAACCCGTTTTCAGTGGAGGCCTGGGGAGTAAAGCTCCACATGTATCTTAAAAGTACATAAATACATACTATTATAGAAATTATACAGTAATCAATAACATTTTTCAGATAATATGCATATTGAAAAAGACAAATTAACAAAGACCAAGTACAAATTAACACCCACCAGGTACAGGATTTTTAAAGTAACAATTCAATTAAATATAACAATATTAAGAACATTTAAATATAGCTATTAATTAGAAAGTGCTAGGATAGCAAGAACAAACAATTCTATAGCCACTTAGCCTGGACTAGTGCAGGTACAAAGCCAAGAGTCATTGAGGAAATTTTTTAGAAAATTTTTAAACTGATGGGCATTGGTAGTAGTTCTAAGAGGAAGTGAATTCCAGACTTCTGCTACATAGTGGAAATATAGGGGATCACCAGCAGTGTTGATTTGCTCACTTGTAGTAGTGACTTATTTTCGGATCTAAGACTGCGGTTAGTAAAATAAGGTTTTAATATGTTTAATAGAGCTGGAATTTTTTCGGACTGATATAATAATTTGTGTGCCAGGATTAGTTGAGTGTATGATCATTCTAGCCAAGATAGTTTTTTTAAGGCGTAACAGTGGTGCACCTGATGTAGACAGTCAGTAGCAAATTTTGCTGTATTGTTGTAGCATATTTCAAGTTTCCTTAAATCTGCCTTTTTAGATTAACAACAACAGGGGAGGCATACAACAAGGTTGACAAGAGATGGGTTCAAGAAATCGAAATCCTAGAAGTGTCAGGAATGTTTTGTTCCTGTATAAGAAACCCAGTTTTTTTGTGAACTTTCTTGATTGATTAGGATATATGCAGATCAAACCGTAGGTTGACTGTAATACCAAGTGATTTTGCTTGAGGTTCAGGGATGATTTTTGTATTATTGCCAGAAGTAATTTAGAAGGTGGTAAGGATATACAAAAGTCTAGTAGATTGGAAGATCATAAGTTTTGTTTTTTTGGAGTTAAGTATGAGATGGGAATTTGCTAGCCATAATTCAATATCAGATAAGGACTTTTGGGTTATGACTTGGAGGTATCAATATAAGTGTTGTGTCAGCTGCATATTAGCTAATGGAATAAATGAATAATGTTTTTATCATTACATTCTTTTGTCTTTCTATATCAATTTTTGTTTTCCACGAAAAATAATTTTTCTTGGTAACATTTGTTCATTTATACACCTTCTTTCTTCCCCATAGTTTCTCTGTTTGTATTCTTTCTTCATTTGTTAAAAATCTTGTCTTCTGCTATAATTATATCTACATCACCTGTATTAGCATCATTCCAAATTCCCTTTTTCTTACCATGGTGCTGCGGTAGCGTTGTCGCCTCACAGTAAGACGCTGTCCAGTTAGATTCTCAGCTAGAGTGTCTTCTGCGGGGAGACTAGCGTGAATGGGCATACCTTTGTTGAAGGTTGTACATCAGGGCTGATAACTCGGCACGTAAAAATCAACTACCAATCATTAGCAGACTGGAGTTCCGCTGTGGCGACCCCTAACTGGGAAAAGCCGAAAGACACTAACATTCTTAATACTACTCACATTTACAGAAAGCACTCTAAAATTTTCGTAATTCATAGTTTTATATGTCCATAGCTAATTACTGGGCTAGCTGCCATAATAGGCCATTCCAAGCTAAAGGTGAGAGTGAAACACTCTACCCTTGTGTCAGAGTCAAATATCTTATCCACTATACTAGCCTCCAATCATTACTTGTATGTATTCTTTTCATCCATTTCCTTTCATTTCTTTTGTACATATTCCTTTTAATTATCTTTTTCTGTCTTTTACCCTTTTAGCAATAGAATTTTTTTTCTTTTACTACCGCCCAATTTGTCTTTTTTAGAACCTTCTTCTATGTGCTGTTTATTTTTCATCTATTTTTTTTTTCTACTATTTTCAAAATTTCTTCTTTATTTTCTTTTCCTTTTCATTTTTGCAATCCATCCATAAATGTTAATTTTTTTTACATTTATAACATTTCAGTTCAAAGTTTTTTGCATAGTCTCCCATTTCCCCACAAATATACCATTTTCTTTTTTCACAGTTACTTATCAAATGTCCCTTTCCACCAAAAAAAGACACTTTTTCGTTGTCTGCGGTATTTTCTGACCCCTATTTACCTCCACATCTATCATGCTTGGTATATTTTTTCATAGGTTGGTACTAGGTTATCGGTCCTAGGGCCTATACAAGCCTAGCAATAACAATTCCCTGGATAGTTCTTACCACAATATTTACTAACCTGGACCCCTGTCTAGCAGGGTGATTGACAAGATCCCTGGGGTAAATTTCCTATCTTCCATCCAATAATCAAGGTTCCATTTGAAGAGGGCCAAGGAGGCACTCTGCTGGAAATGTATGGGCAGTCTATCCCAGAGTATGGGGAGTCTCTGGGTCAGGAACCTATCCCTCCAGTATGTTTTGTTCATTGTGATGACCAGGTTTAGTTCCCTAGAACGTCTGGCTCTCAGGGATTGGGATTTCTTAGGTGGAACATGTCCAGCAGCTCAGGGTTTGACATGGGCCTTGTATGTTGAGCAGAGATCACCTCTGAGTAGATATGCCACAGAGTATAGCTGGAGTTTTTTTAGATGGTCAGCATATGGCATCTGATTTCTCAGTAGTAGCACTAAAATCTGAACCCCTGTGACTACCACTTGCTCTAGAACCTGCTGGAAAGCAGTAGGAAGCCTGAAACTGATACAAGCACTAAACTCTCCTTGTCAATAAAGAGAAATTAATCATAGGCACTTAACAGCCTATAATTGTAAAGTACCTTGCAAAGGTAAGGGAAAACAGCTCTTGTACTTTACAAAAACCGCACCTAAACAGGCATGTCCAAGGGTCAGCTTCCAGTGATTTCTCCTGTCCACCTGCTGAATCTGGACATACTGGGGCAATGCGGCAACTGCCTCATGTACACAGACAGCCCTCTCCTCCTACCACCCAACACTACAACCTGCGAGAGATGTTCTTACATAGCCAAACTGGAAGCAAAGCTCTCTCCAGCCAAGATTGTGCTAGACAGTCAAGAGGAGGTTAACACCTGCACTACACCTCAAGCAACTCATAGCCCTTCAAAACCCACACCATCAACACTAAACCCACATATGCAGAGGCCCTTAACATTAACCTGCCCAAGCATTAAGGACCTCCGAAGCTGAAATACAAACAAATACCAGTCACAACCAAAGTGACGCATAGCTCACAACACCAGTGTGCCACCCAACAACAGCCCCTAAGGCAAGACAATGTACCCAACACTTTAGTCATAGGTGACTCTGTAGTCAGGCACACTGATATTCCACTCACCAGGCTAAACAAGGAGAAAATTACAGTCTGCTGCCTGTCTGGTGCCTGAATCTGCCACACAACGCATGCACTCAAGTAACTCCACAAATACAACTCTGTCATTGTCCATGTTGGAGTGAATGACTTGAGATGTACCTCCCTGGACTACATGAAGAGACATGGAAGAGCTCTCTATCATGTGGCCTAGGCAGGTATAACCCTAGCCCTGCATAGCATCCTGCCTTTGTCCAGAATGATACCACAGTATAAGGACAAAATGATTGACTTCAATTGGCTAAGCTTCTGGTGTCATACAAAGGGGATCCAGTATCCATCTGCCTGGGAAGACATTGGCAAACCACGATACTTTGCAGAGATGGTCTGCACCTGTCACCCCTGGGATTCAGGTTACTGGCTAAAGCTTTTGCCACCCCTGTAGTGCCTTTTTTTAGGCAAGGTTCAAAGGACAAAACCTCCACCGTAACAGATACAAGCATGCAAAATCTGAAGGTAATGCTACTCAATGCTAGAAGTCTAAACCTCAAAATGCACTCTCTCGAGGCACTGGAGAACATTGATATCTGTGAAGTAACTGAGACCTGGTTCAAGGCTCCAGAGAGCACCTCTGCATTACCAGGCTACAACTCTTACCATACTTTTCGGCCATAAAAACCAAGACTGAAACACTAAAGGTGGAGGAGTGTCCATATTCACCAAGGGTATTCACACCTCCTTGCTAGTTGCCCAGCACAATGCATCTGAAATTCTCCAGGTGCAATTAACACTAGGTAGGACTGCAATCCAAATTGTAGTTTGCTACAGATCCCCCACCATGCCCCACGATTCTCACCTTTCTAAACATACTGGGGAAAAATATATATATATATATATATATATATATATATATATATATATATATATATATATATATATATATATATATATATATTTTTTTTTTTTTTTAATACAATACTACAACTCCATCCATCAGTCCATAAACCCCTTTTGAAACTTTATGAAGCACTGGGCATTGCAATTTTCTTTTTTGTTTCCCTATTAAATAATTTAACCCATGGAATCTTTGTGATAGGTCTTTCGTTTTTCATATTTTCCAAGAACATTTCCCATTGAAAAAAGATTTGCATATAATGTCACAGAATAGAATAAATGCTGTTACTTCGTGTGCTTTTACACCAAAAGGAGCTATTAAATTGTTCCACACTTCATACCTGTCAATTTCTTTGTCGTCTTTACTTTGAATCTTTACTGCATACTTCTGTTTTGCATATTCTTCTGCCTTCTTTTCTGCTACTCCTCTTTTGCTTTTTATTTTCTCTGCATATGTTTTTTTTTCCATCTCGCCACTATTCTTCAGGTTTGTTTATTTTCTCCATAATGCCCCCCACACACACATAGCTCAGTAGGAAAACCTCTCCTTTATTTTCTGCCTCACTCTACATAATTTCTTTAAGTTAACTCATCCTGCAACCCTTCCAACTGGATGGTTGTAATTATACATCCATCATTTGCTGACTCGTCTCTATCAAACGGATTTCTTTGAAAAATCTCCTCTGAATCCTGCACACATTTTCCAGTTTCAGTATTTCCTTTCTCCTTCATTTCTCTCACCACTCCACCCCCCAATCATCTACCTCCCTGTTTCTCCTGGCTGCCTCTGTGCCTGGAATAGAAACAAAGTGCTCCTGTAAAATGGGTCCCACTCGCAACACTGACATGTGTTTTTTATTTGTATACATATTTACAATTCATATTTTTTCCATATTTATAATATTTACATATTTTAACGTCAATCATTACATTGACATTACTATTTTAAGTATTCCCCACTCTTTAACCCACAACCAAAACCATGTTTTGTTCAGTATTTTTGTCAAAATCCACTTTCCATTTATTGATTCAAGTATTTATTTTAAGTCTTTCATTCCATATGATGCATGGTACATAAAATACAATTCTGTTCATTTTCTTTGCTTTATTCTGGGCTCTAGTCCCCTAAAACCCATGCTCCATCATGCCCATATTTAACATTTCCAAATATAAATAAGTTTTAATCACATCATGTTTAAATACTTTATACAGTTTTTTGAATTTTATCACATTTAAAAAGAAAATGTTTTGTAGTTTCACATTCTTTACATTTATTACATATTCTATCCTCTTTTCCATTATGTAGCATATTTGCCCCCACTGGTAATTTTCCTATGAGCAACCTCCACAAAAATCATTACTTTCTTTAATTTTTTTTAATTAATTTTTGAATCTTGTCATTGCTTTCTTTTTATCTATTTCTAACTCCTTCCATGGATCCACCAAATAAAATGATCTCAATGTTAGCATACCATTATTTTCTATTCTTTTCAATCACATTCTTTAATTTCCATAATACAGTTTTGCTATAATTTTTTTCATTTCTTCATTAAAAAACTTTTACTTTTTTCATTTCCATTCTTCCTGAATTTCTTTATTTACAATATAGTATGCTTTTATCAGATCTTTATTTTTCATTATTCCTTTTAGAACTTTATACATTCTTTAATCTGATTGTGCATGCAGCCTCTTTATCAGCCCCAATCCTTTTTGTTCATCTCTCACATACAAAATTCCCCTCTTAATCGGGTTCAGTCTTGACCCCTAAATAAATGGAAAAATTATCTGCATAAATTCTCCTTTTCATGTTTCATTAGCGTCATGTAAACATTTGCCATACAAGCTACTTTACCTATTATTATTATGATGTTTATTAAATGTGCTTTATTCTTGTATGAAAACCTATGTCTTCCAGAAAGTAGTCATGTCTTTGGTTTCTTTAATAATTTTGTTCCATTGTTCATGTCACTCTTCTGTGCTTCCAAATAATATTCCGAAAATATCTATACTCTTCTCATTATTTTCCACACCTACTATAATACCTTCATACCCAAATCCTTTACTTGTCCTCTTTATTTATGCTTAAACCAGTTTCCTTCAACAGTGTACTTAATTTTCCATTATTTTTTTTCCATCCAGGCTTTATTTTTTCCTATTAGTACAATATCATCAGCGCAAGTCTACACAATTAGGAATTGTATTTCATACATCCTTCTATATCCTCCCTTGCTTGCATTTTATTAATTTCCATTACTACTGTGTTCATGATTACAGCAAAGATCATACTGCTTACAGGACATCCTTGTTTTATACCACACTTTATTTTCAAATTATCCCCATTCCAACCGTTTACATTAAATTTTACATAATTCTTTTCATAAAATTATCTGTAATATTTTTCACTTGTTATATCCTTGAAAAATGCCCCATAATGCTTTATACTGAATATTAGCATATGCCTTACTAAATTCCCTTTCATGGTTTTTGTTTCCACATTTTTATTAATATCAGTTACTTCCAGTATTATCCACAATAGGCCTTGACTCCTTTTTCCTTTTCTCCCAAATTCTGATAAAGTAATATTCTACTTTACATTGTAATTTTTTAGTTACTATTCTCAGAAAAATTTGTAGTTTGTTATTCAGTGTAATTGTTCAATTTCTTTTTTCATCTGTATTGCCTTTCTTTAATATAAATTTAATCACACCTGTACAATTTCTTTATACTTCCTTTTTCTAGCCACTTATTCATTACTTCTACAAACACCATTTTTTGCCAGTCATACATTTCTTGATGCATGCCATATTCTTTTCTGTTGAAACCTGTAGCTGAATTAACGTTAATGTCTTTCTATCTCATTCAACTCTTTTATTTTCTTTCTCTCTAATTATTCATTATCTTCCTTATTTAATTTTTCCCATTGTAAATTTGTTCTATGTAAACTTCTTTTTTGCTATATAAATCTAATACATTTGACATACTTTTTCTTGCTTTTAACTTTTTCTTTCTTGTTTAATTCTCTTGTTTATCTTTCCTTTTACTATCTTAGATAAGTATGGTGATATTTTTTCCTTATGAACAAAATTTTTTGCTTATATAATAACTTAACCTTATCCTGATTTCTTCTAAATTTTTCTTTTTCATAAAATGGTTATTTCTTCTCTCTTAAACCTTTAAAAAATTTTGACTTTATTTTGTATTCCATTTTTTTCTTTTTTTCTTTTCTATGCATTCTAAAATACTTGGATTCTTTTTAAAGTGAATCCACCAAATTGCCCAGTTTTCATAAAAATCTCTCATACCAATGTTTCCATAATTCTATAATTTCTTTTCTGCTGATCCTAACCCTTTATTTATTCTTTTTATACCTTTCCCTGTGTTAATATACTCCTCATTTTCATGAATTTTTATCCAAATCGTGACATGGTCAGAAAACCCAGTATCATTAATTCCTTTCTGTTAACTTTTAGACCTTCTGATATCAATAAAATCAGTTTCTGTCTTAATTTCTTTTATAAGCCCAGTGTTCATTTTCCCATATTTTTAATTTTCCACTATTCATAATTTTGGTAATCATTTTAACATCATAACTATTCTTTATTTTCCAAATTGCAGTTAAAATCCACTGTCGTCATTTTCTCTGTTACATATGCATATAAAGCTATTGGTATATATGCATGTGTTTTCCATGTTATATCCATTAATGTTATTTGGCCCAGTTTTACTAGTGTGATATCTAATATTTGTATATTTTCTTGGCATAATATACATATACCTGAGCATGTTCCTTTGCCTATGTTCCAAATAACAGTACCATTCCAAAGTTTCAGTTTGCATCCTTTCTTTTCTTCTGTTAATATTCTAATGTCTTCTAACACTATTACTTCAGCATTTACTGCAGCACACCATTGTAAAAGATAAATTCTTCTTTTAACATTCTTTGTACAATTCATGTTCAAAGCTAATATTTTCATATTTATAAAACCGTTTTTCTTATTTTCTTTAAGTGGTATATTTTTACATTTTTTTTCTCTAACCCACTTTCCTATTGAATTTCTCTTGCCTTTAATTGATTGCCACTCTGACTCTTCTCAACTTGTTTTTTTTTTCTTTTTCCTTCTCTTTCCCTTTAAATTTAAATTTCATTTTTGTTTTTTCTTGTCATGTGTGCTCTTGTACATTTTCTATATCCTTTTCTTGAACATGAAAATTAAGATGAAATTATACATTTTAATTTTCTTTTTCATTTTCTTGCATTTCTACCTCACATTCTAACCATGAATGTCCTGCATTACCACATTGCTTACATTTCACTTCACATTTATTTGAATTATGGCCTGTCTGACCATATAAAAAACATTTTTTGTCACTCTGATTATTAATCACGATTTCCACAAAAATAGTCTTTGGTTGTTCTCTGTACCTTCCAAAACTATATTGCTATACATATTAATAATACTAGGTATGTGTACTACATTGTCATTTTCTATTTTCAAAATTATGCCACATTCCCAACCCCCAGTCCATAACCCTCTTTCATCATAGATTTTAGTAGGGTCCAGCACCTCTTCACATATTGTTAACAAATATTCACTCAGTGCTTTTGCTTCCAGTTCGGTTCTACACTGAATCAAATTTCTTTTTTTTTTGTTTGCCCGAAGAAGGCTTGCACCACATATTCTGACTATGGAACATTTGCTTTCTTTTTTCATAGGCCCCCAAAAAGGTGTCCATGGCCTGACCAGTTTCAAAGAACAAGTCATAAAAATGTTCTTTAATTAAAATGAAAGCTCTTACCTCTTCAGCTTTTACTTCCAAAGGTGCAATAACATTGTCCCATACAGCTTATCTGTCCAGGCCTTTTTCTTTTTACTGCTCACCTGAAGAACAGTTTTTTCTTTATTTCCTTAATCTCGGTCTTTTCGTTAGTTCCTTCTTCCACTGTTTGAGCATAGGACTTTTTTTTAGAACCTTCTATGGCTCTTTCTCCTTCTCTTTTTCTCCCTGTTCTATTTTTTCCATAATGTCACTCCAGGATACAGCAGCTCCACTTTCTAGCTAACTGTGGTTAATTAACTCTTCCAGGTGCTCATGCTGCAACCCTCCCAACTGGAGTGTTAAAATACACTTGTGTCAATTATGCCACTTCAAATAGGTTTTTCTGAATCAATCTCCACCACTGGATTTAGCTGCACCTGCTTCCCAATCTCCTCACGATCAGCAAACAGCATTTTCTCTGCTTCCACGTTGCCTGAAAACAATTCTTGTAACAATTTTACCATTTTTGTCTCCATTTTCAACACGTCACTTCCAAAATGCTTGCCTCTCAGTAGACATGTTTTCTCCCTGTTTCTCCTGGCTGCCTCTGCACCTGGAATAGAACCACCTCATTCTCTCCAGAAGAGTGGCCACTGGCCTAGTGGGACTAACCTAGTCACCAAAACATGAAAAAAAAGATAAAAGTTTGTGGTGACGTTTCTAAAAATCCATCGGAGAATTACCCAGATATCAAGCTAAGCATTTATTGTGTAGTTATGGTTTAATCTGTTATTGCTTTATTGTAGTAGATGTGTATAGTCTTTTTGTTGGATATATAGCAGTAGAACATGTGCTGCATGATTTATTTTGTTCTGTAGCAATAGAACATATGCTACATGATTTCTTTTGTTCTATAGCAGTCGTAATATTCACTGTGAATGAAAGTAAGGTTGATGATGATTAGTGAAACTTTTGTTACTGCAGAATTAGAGAAATGAGTAACATCGTATAGTTATGTAAATTGTATGAGCAGCATGTGTATGACTAAGAATTTTAAAGGAAATGGGTTTATGACACAGAGGACGATACTGGAGCAAAAGCTGTAAATCAAAGTGGCTGCACTTAGTGATTTATTAGCTTGCAACTTTTTCACCGCAGCTTAACTCTACATTTATGGAACTCTCCTGGGCAGCCATCTCTAGGGTACTGTAATTCATGGATTTAGTTGTAGACTAATCTCTGAATAGCCACGGCTCTAGTTATGCCTTGCCGCTACAGCTGGCATCTGACTTTGTGTTGCACCCACTTATAGTTTGCATTGTTTCACAAATGCCCCTTTTATTTTGCATCATCGTCTCATTACTAGTAACGTATACCATCCCACAAACACTCATTTATGAAGGTGTCACAGTCTGATGCTTAGGAGGAACATTTACTTAATGTGCATCTTTATTTTCTTTCTTGCTTAAATTGCTTTGTAGCATTGAGGTGAAAAAGTGACTGAAATTTAGGCATAGTAAATGACTGCAAAAATGTAACTGGGAGCAGATAGTGGTGTTAGGAAATAAGGCAGGCAACACTTACTTAAAATCACTCAGTCTCTCTTGTGAAGTTTTATGGCATAACTAATTTGTGATGCATTGTCTGTCAATTATAACAGTTATATCTTTAAGCTTGGCATTGGTTAGATTTTTGTTTGAATTGATTATCACCAGTAAGTTTAATACCTGGAAGGGGCAGATTCTTGTATGGAAAATACTGCCCTCTGAAGAAAAGTGAGAGGAAAAACAGTCAAATGTACTGCTGATCTGAGTATACGTAAATTGTAAAGTTTTCATTTCTTTTTTGTTCTGGTATTTAGAAGAGCCTAATTAACTTGTTTGGAGTTTTATGGTAGGTGTTCCAAGACAAATGGCCAGTAAAAAATGTCACATTTCAAAGGTAATGCATATCTGCTGGTTTGTTTCCTGTTAGTGATTTTTTTGAACATTGTTCATATTTTGGTTTCTGTCAGTATTCAAAGAAACCCGCATTACATCTGTGGCTTCAACTATAGATTATAACGTGTTATTTCCTTGTAGTGGTTGACCAGCATTCCATGGGCTTAGTGTTATGGGTAGGTACATGTCTCGTACAACTGTACAAGAGGTAGTCGAAGCTGACTTCTAGGACAGTCATATATGAATACTTATTTGGGCACACCCAGCTTCCCTCAGCAAGCTTTTTTTCATTGAAGTTGCTTGTAAAAGTACACCAAAGAACACTGCAAGTAAAGGGCAATGAACTGCAAACAAAACGTAGATTACATATGATCAACAAAAATGTTGTACCTTATGCAGTTCTTGGTGAAAAGATGAGCTCATTAGGTGTTAATGTTTTTGTGATGTTTTTCTTTCACTTGCAGAACATGTGCAGTCATGCTTCACGTTTAAAAATTCAGCTGATGAATTT
>NW_025051172.1:0-12271 GCF_019279795.1 Protopterus annectens | reverse complement strand
GTATGTCACTGTTTGGTGGGCACTATGGTCCACCACAAAAACCCCCATGCATAAAAGGTCAATCAGGAGGCATGGAAAACATAAATGATTTTAAAAATTTTCCCATTGGGACCATGCCACAAAAAAGGGGGAAAATGACCTTTAAAAGACATAACCTCCCTTTGGACTACATGATAGGGGACATACAAGGGATCTCTCAGCATGTGGCATGGGCCAGTATGAGCCTGATCTTGGTTGCCATCATACCCTCACCAGGTATGCTACCACTATATGTAGGAAGGGTGTTCTATGTCTACATTCTGCTCAATCTCCAATGTCATTCATAGGGTATCCACTGGCTGTCAACGTGTGCTTACATGCTAGGGAAGCCACAATGATGTTCAACTTGCGTGACACCCATGGGCCATGTATATTGACAAAGCTCCTTGATACACACATACTCCCTTATGCTGCAGGACACAGATTACATAGCCACCTCCACGGGTATCACACAGGATAGGACACTAACAGTGATGCTACACAACACCAGCAGTGTACACCACAAGATGCATGCACTGGACACTGTCCTCAGCACGGTGAACTGCAATGTCTGTGCAGTACCAGAGTCCTGATTCATGGCTCACAGGTGCAACCCATCACTGCCAGGTTATGCCTCATACCATGCCTGTCCCCTACACATGTAACACACATGGACAGGGGGGTGGTATCCCAAGGCACCACAGATACACACACCTCCAGGTTGTTGGCACAGCACAAAGCATCAGGGCCTATTCATGTGCAGCTAACAGTGTGTCGGACTGCCATCTGGTTCATAGCCTGGCACACACAACCCTCCCATACACCCACCTATCCTCCATAACAACACTGGCAATATGACAACTGTCTTTATATGGCTGGACTGCATCCAGCCAAACATTGTGAGCATTACTGTAGCTACAACACACTAGTTGAAGGGTTCACAGCATGTGGTCACTGAATTGCAGTGGAATGACATGTTACCACTCCCACAACAGGTGGGAACATGCAGCACCTGTACATCGACTACATGTAGACTATATGGCCCAGACCAGATGTGTATCCCCTGCTGTAGGTATTTTACCATATACACCCACACTGTATAGACACATACACGTGCGGCCCCACAGTAAGACACAGTCATATTGTTATGCATTGCAAATACCATTTATCCACTCGAGGCATGTGTCAGACATGGTAACTACTGCAGGTCACAGGTATTTATGTGTATGTGTCACACACATACATCATGTGTGTGCCATGCCATTGCTGGTTTAGGCAATGGCATGCATTGTTATGCACAAAGACCCACACAAGGTCATAATGTGTGACACAACCACACGTGGCAGTTGTGGGTTTCCAAAACATACCTATCTGTACTCTGACAATGGTAATAGACCCAGTAGCAGAGCGCACTATTGGCATTACTGGCCAACTAGCCCTGTTTGGCTGTGCTGATAGTGTGGTGACATCCCCTGTGTTTACTGGGGGAATATGCAGCATCTGGTGTATTGTAGTATTTGCCAAAAGGATCTGTTCTCTCACACTTGCATTTACACACACCCTACTACCCCCACACACACACACACTTGCAGGATTCATACCCCTACCTAACTAAGTCACGACACGTGAGAGAGATGCATTAGCGAAGCGCACTATTCGGATTACTAGATGGTTCCTCTTCTCTGGCTGTACTTATAGGGTGCTGACATCATCAGTGTTTTGAAAGGGTAATGTGCATCAGGTAGTGTGATCTCCTGATTGCCAAAACTAACATGTTTTTCATACAGAATTGCACACACACAAACTCCCACATCCAAAACACACACATGCCATTTGCAGGTTTCAAACCCTACCTAACTATGTTATGACACTTGAGAGATGCTTTAGCAGAGTGCTATTCGGATTACTGGGAGGTTCTTCTCCAGCTGTACTGTATAGGGTGCTGACATCATCAGTGTTTGGAAAGGGTAATGTGCATCATGTAGTGTGATCTCCTGATTGCCAAAAGCACATGTTTTCATACAGACTTGCACACAACCTCCCCACATCCAAACAAACACACTTGCCATTTACAGGTTTCAAACTCCTACTTAATTATGTTATGACACTTGAGATAGACGCTTTAGTAGAGTGCTATTCATTACTGGGAGGTTTCTCTTCTCCTGCTGTACTTATAGGGTGCTGTCATCATCTGTGAGATAGGGGAATATGCATCCTGTAGAGTGTTTTCCCAGTTGTTGAAAGGGACATTTCCCTCACACAGACCTGCACACAGTAACCCCCCTCCACACACACTGGGCAGTTGCAGGATTCAAACCCCTACCTAACTATGTTATGAAACTCGTGACCGACGCATTAGCGGAGCGCGCTTCTCGGATTACTGGGAGGTTTCCCTTCTCGTGCTGTACTTATAGGGTGCTGACATCATCCGTGTCTTAGAAAGGGAATGTGCATCCTGTAGTGTTTCAGTTGCCAAAAGGGACATCTCCCTCACACAGACTTGCATACACACTAACCCCCCTCCACACACTGGGCAGTTGCAGGATTCAAACCCCTACCTAACTATGTTATTACTCTCCTGACAGACACATTAGCAGAACCACGCTTTACATTACTGGGAGGTTTCCTTCTCCTGCTGTACTTATAGGGTGCTGACATCATCAGTGTTTAGAAAGGGAATGTGCATCCTGTAGAGTGTTTCACAGTTGCCAAAGGGACATTTCCCTCACACAGACTTGCACACACTAACCCCCTCACACACACTGGGCATTTGCAGGATTCAAACCCCTACCTAACTATGTTATGACACTTGACAGATGCATTAGCAGAGCATGCTATTCATTACTGGGAGGTTTCCCTTCTCCTGCTGTATAGGGTGCTACATCATCTGTGCTAGAAAGGGGAATGTGCATCCTGTAGAGTGTTTACAGTTGCCAAAAGGGACATTCTGCACACACATCAGTAACACACACACACACACACACACACACACACACACACTGAGCATTTGCAGGTTCAACTCCTACCTACTATATACGCCAGGACCTGTAGCGCTAACATTACTGGGCAGGTCTGCATCTGCAGTATTTATAGGGTGCTGACATCTTTATTTCTGCAGAGGTATGTACATCTAGTACTACCTGTCAGGTGGGGATAACATATATATGCATTTGCAGCCACCTACTTCAGATATGCACATCGCACTGGCAGGTTATATTATACCATGCTTCATGACCACAGGACCTGTAACACAACACAACCAGTCCAGAACACCTATCCAGGCACATTTTGCTTCCCTGGGAACAGTGCCAGGATATGCAGTGTTCACATACACCATTCAGTTGTTACCATCAGGTACAGGCATATTGTGAGAACACTCAGGCCTCTACCACTTTACCCTACAGCCACTACAATTTGTGGGTCCATGTGCTATGAACCACACACCACAGCCACATGGGGGAATACATATTGCACCTGTCCATCTGCAACATGGGTACTCACTGTTCCACACCAGAGGTAGACCACCATTGTTGATATCTGACCATACCCACCTTTCCCTGGACATCCATATCCCATCCCCACCCCCAGGCAAGGTTGTCACTGCACACAAACTGTATTTAGCACAAGCAGACTCTACACTTGTGAAGACTGGGGTGGACGACTTCAAAGGACCCATGCTGGGGGACTATACTGGCCACTCAGCATAATCCTTGACAATTGCATTCTATGAGCATGTGTAAGGTTTGCATTGATCATGCTATCCCACATATAGCCATGACTGCTCCACAACAAGGATGAGCCATGTATGAGCCGTCCAACAGACAGAGTGAGCTAATACATTGCAGAGCTGTAGCCCACAGAGGGAGGACATCTGTGAACAGTTCCGGCATGACACTTCATTCCCACATAATCATCACAACACACTGTTGACAGTGGAATTGTCCAGACAATGCAGATAGGGCTCCCCTCAGTCTGTTATTGATGGCCACTTACTGTTAGAGGTCCTCAGCAACCCTCTTCCAGCACACACCAACAACATGGCTGTGGCTTAGCACATTCAAACCCTGGGATCTCCCCTGTGCCCCTGCTCGACAGCGGCACAGCTCACTAGCCTCACACGTTGCCTTATGTGACCTACTTTACAGTGGCACAGTAGCCTACTGTACTGGGGATGGCAGATGCCAAGCACACTCTGGCTGAGCTGTCATTTCCTAGGGCAACAAGCCTAGTATTGACCTCTACACCCATATGTTCAATTGTCAGATGCACAATATTTGTTGTGCTGTTCTACTGTTTGCAGGTCTTTATTGCCATAGCATTCCCTGTTCCTATGACCAACTTGTGTATCTGTGGAAGATGTTTGAATATGAGGGCGATCCACTATATCACTTATGTCTCTGTAGTCATTTACTGTGTGCACTGGGCAGATTGCTGTGTTGTGGTTGGTTCCTGGAATGACACGCAAATACCAGATATGTGTGGCCAACTGCTAAACGGAGATATGGCCTAAGTGTGTGAGCATGCCCAGTTCAGCCTTTCCATGGCATGTTGTCTGACATATGCCTCATTTATCAAAGTGTGCGAGCATGCCCAGTGTGAGCTTTCCATATGTTGAACTCTGAAGTCCACCACATATTTGGGTGTGTGAACTTCAACAATATCTCACGTTTATGGTTGTGTGTTGGGTGTCATGTTGTGTACTAACTGGCCAACTGCTTCATGTCTGCCACAACAGGGATTATACTGTGCCTGCAGGGATTGCATGGGATACTTTGCAGACAGTTGTCAAATCCTTTCATAATGACCTAACGCTGTAGTACCGTATAGTGTACTGGTTCAGTACTTTCACTGTGGTGGACAGTATCCTGGGCTTTAGTCCTATCACTGCTTGACATCTTCATAGTGAGCACAACAGACTGTGTAGGGGCCAGTTGTGCACATATGACCATGTTGCATTATGTTCAGATATGGACTACCTACACCAGGCTTGTCCAACATTGGTAGTGTATTCCACAACATGGGTGGACATTGGCAAACACTAGCGATGTTCTCTAGGCCATTTCTGATGCTAGTCACAGGGTGTGTTTGTCCTTGAACACACATTGTAACTGGAGTTTGCCATGACATATGTCATGGTTAGTATACTGTGCCTCCGTCTACCTCAGACATAACAGTGATACCCAGGGTTAACCTACCATCTCCCATCCACTCATCAGGATTCCTCTTGAAGGGTGTCGATGACTCTCTGGCTGACCTGTACCGGGAGTTTACTCAAGAGTGGGGGTGCCTTCTATGTTATGGATCATTCTGTACAGCTTGTCCTATGTATGTCAGTGCTGGGGTTCAGGTCTCTCATGTGCATAGCTCACTGCCATTCAGATTGTACAAGGTGCAGCATGTTCATTGATTCCAGGTTGGACATGGCTTCATACATCAGGCACAGCTTGCCTGTAGCTGGGCAGTATGGCAGTCTGTGGGCTGCAGTTTGTTTACTCAGGCAACACATGGCATCTGTTCATGCTCTTTGCTACTCCTGGTGGGGTACTGTTGTGGACTTTACAGTTGATGGAGGTGTCTGCTGAGGTATATCCCACAGGGGCTATTGTAGTCAATTGTGGCTGATGGAAGGATGACTGCAGAGCCACAGTGACCTCCCTTATCTACATCTGACAACCTTCATGATTGGGTGGGTATATGGTATGTTTCTGCAAACACTACAGCCACATGTTTGTCCAGTGCAGGATATCTATCACCTTGTGTCCCCAGGTCTCACATTACATGTTAGATACGTCATGGGTTAACACCTGTGTGGTAATTTGTGGGCACTTACTGTATATCCACGGTGGTTGTCTATACACAGTTCTGGAATTAGCTTGCTGACATGGCTATGACTACAGTTGTCTGTTTGTAGGTGGCCCTTTTGTGGGTTGCTTGTGTCAGCTGGGGGTCGGATATGGTGGGCTGTTTGTACTCCTCTGCATACATGTTCAGTCACAGTCCTTCCATGTTGGCCTGTACCTATGGGACATATATACAGAACGGGGTCCCAGGACCAAGCCTTGTGGGATGCCACTCATATCTGCTTTGTAGTCTGACATGGATGCAGCATGTCTGACCATGTCAGTTCTGTCCTTGGTCTGGTTTGCAACCCCTCTACTGACATAGGGGTATATATTTAAGCTGGTGAACATATCCATACTGAACTCGTACGGTATTGTCTAGAAGCATGTGCACGGTCCAGCTATGCTGTGTGGACCACATTGCCCTCATCAATGACCTTAATGACTGCTTCAAATGGGTCAAACATGTTTAGGGGCAGGATCTGCAGTTACAACAGCCACACTGTGTAGGGTCCAGTATCAGTAGGTCCACAATAGCTTTATGTCTGCGGTACATACTGATCCTTTCCATAGCTGTGCAGACCAAGCTTGTCAGGATCCTGGGGTGGTAGTTTGCAGTATCCATTCAGGCAACACCTTTGTTGTGAAGGACCACTGTTGTTGTACACTGCTCTTTGGGTACATATCCTGTGGTAAGGCTGACATTGGGCAGTAGTGTGATTTGGCATTCCATTATTCTTGGAGTCCATGTTGGCCTCAGCCCAGGACACCATCACATACCTTTGCTGCTGTGTGTTTTGCTTTGCAGATGATGGCTGTTACCTCAGCATCTGCAATGTCAGGGACCAGCAGTCTGCTGGGATAGATATTTTGCATTCTGGGGGTTTGCACTGCACCTGTCAGGTTGTATGTTGGCAATATGTGTGTGTGTTTGGTATGTTGTTTGTAATATCTGTGTGATTCAGAGCATATCTGTGGATTCCCAACATGGTTCCTACCATCAGTTAAGTAAGCCTTGTGATTATCCTTAGTGTCCTGTACAATTTGTATCTTCATAGGTTCATGGGTTCATACTAGGCTATCCACCCTAGGGCATTAGTAAGCCTAGCCAGAGTGTGCGTGTCTTTCGCCACCCCTTGCTATGTGACTATTATGGCCATTTATGATTTTGTTTACTGTGTCTCTGTCTGGACGTGACACAGTGAAGACCCCATACATGTATGCGATCATCCATCCACTTGGCAATATTCCTGTTGAGGGGTGTCAGGGAGGGGCTCTGCCTAACATGGATTGGGATCCTGTTTCTGGGTGTGGGGAGCCTCTGGGTTATGTATCTGTCCCTCCAGCATGTCCTATTTCATTATGTGTTGAGGCTTACATCTGTCACTCTCACAGCTCCAATGGCTTTGATTTCCTGTGGTGGAGCATGTCCATTACTCCTGTGTTGGACATGGCCTTGTACAACAGACATACAATGCCTCTGTGTAGGCAGTCTGTGACTGCATTCAGCTGGGGTGTCTACAGCCAGGCAGCATATGACATATATTTGACACCCTTTATCCTCTTGGTGGGGTAACTTTGAGGTCTTCCGAACCACTGCAGGTGTCAGGTAATACATCCCATATGAGTCATTGTACTAGATTATGGGTCTGATAAGGGAACAGTACAGGGCACAGTGACCTCTGTTGATGTAGATGTGAATCCTTTCATGATACGGTGTCCAGTATCGACAGTCTTCCTAGCCACATTGGCATTGTGAGTGGCACATGACAGATTACTGTCGCCCTGTGGCCCTAGGTCCCTGATTACTCCTTGCATACATAATGGTTTACCACCTATGTGGTAATTTGTGTACCTTGTCTGGTATTTGGTGGGACATTCATACTGTCCAGTGTCTTCAGGATGTCTGGGTGGAGTTCTTGTGTGTGAGAGTGTGGTCTGTCGCATGCTACAGACTGTACAGCAGTTTTGGCTACAGGTGCACATGGGTGGTCTCCGCTGCTTTGTGCATTGTCAGTTACCTGGCCATATGGGTGTCTGTGCTGCATATGGATACTCCCCCTCCTTTGATGTTTTGGTCCAGGTGTTGGGGCCATAACACATGATATGTGGTATAACCTGGTAGTGCTGGTGTGCTATCACTAGGCTTGCAGCAGGCTTCTGTCACTGCACAGACATCAATGTTCTCCATACTGGGAAGTGCCTCAGGGGCATGCATATTGCAGTTTACACATCTGGCATTGGTCAGCATTACCCTTATGTTTCTTACCACTTATGTTTTCTAGGGTGGTGGGTAGTCTTTTTGGCCTTGCCTACACATGGCTCTATGGAGGTGGCAAAGGCCTTATCCAGTATCCAGACGCAGGGTAACAGGTGCAAGCCATCCCTGGAACAGCAGCATGGCTTGTCATGCTTGACATCTCAAGCAGACAGACATTAGACCCTCTTGGACTGACAGCTGTAACTGTGCCACCTGTTAAACATGATCATTCTGTGTTTGTACTGTGGCATCATTCTTGGTGAGGGTTGGATGCTGCACATGGCCAGTGTCATACCGGCCTGGGGTACATACTCAGAGATCCATGTCTCTTTTCATGTAGTCCAGGGAGGTACATCTCAGGTCATTCACACCAGCATGGACATTGAGTGCATCATATTTCTGCTTGCTTTGGGGTGACCTGCGTACTTGTGTTATGTGGCATATTGTGGCAGCCTACAGGCAGCTTACTGTACCCTTTCCCTTGTTCAGTCTGGTGAGTGGGACAGTGTGTGTCTGCCTATACAGACACCTATTACAACTGTATCAGGTATGTTGTTTCTCCTTCTGGCCTGTGACTGTTTGGCACACCAGCTTTGTGTACTATGTGTTGCATGTGCTATGTTTGGAGGTTGTGGTTGCTTGGGATCTGCTTTGGAGGCTTCTGTTGGTGTGGTGTGTTTGTAATTAGGGCCTCTGGGAATGTTTTTCTGTGTTTATGTGTGTGGTTTACAGTTGTGATAGGTCTATGTGGGACTGGATTTGTGATGTATGTGGTTACCTATTCCTCCTGACTAGTTTTGACAGTACTGAGTTTGAGGGAGCTCAGCCTCTGGTTTGGATACATGGTTGCATCTCTCACATATATTTGTATTTATTGGGGGAGTTGTGGGTTGTCTGTGTACTTGGGCAGGTGTCACATTGTCTCTGGATTCACAGATTCTACTTGTTGTGGCTGGCCTTATTGGATTGTATGTGTGGACATATTGTGTTGCCATACTACTGATCAGTGATTACTTCCCTTTTTATGTTTGCTCTATCATGTAGTAGCTTCCTCATTCTCTTGCATGGTTTGGTAATGGCTGGAGTCCAGCATGCCAGATGCCTGCATGTATGGCATTGTGTCTTGTTGTTATTTGTGATTGCATACTCCAAGCATTCCTGGCTGTGTTCATGGAATGCCTGTATAACATGTTCTGTGGTGTGTCCCATATTCTGCACTTGCACAGGGCCTTTCGTGGATTCCACATCAGTTTGGAGGGGTGCAACCTATGCTTTACACATGTTTTTCACTGTGGTATTCTGGCCAGGGACTGGGGTCAGGATGTGTATATCCAGTGTGATTACTCTATGGTCTGGTCTTACCAGTGAGGGATACACTTCTCATCTTGCCATCCAGTACACATGTTGCTGATTATCACATCCAGTATGCTTACCCCTCTTGTGGGAGTGGTACATTGTTCCTGGGCATTTTGGTTTATGGATTCTGGGAACTTTTCTCCTACTGTGTTGGTGCTAGTATAATGCTCCCAGTGTATGTCTGGGTATTTTCAGTCAAGCAATATAATGTGGTTTGGGGGGCTTGATATATTCATGTATTCCAACATAGGCCAGGTGCAGTTCCTGGTATTAGGACAGTAGTCTGCAGCAGGCTATATATACTGGGAGGTGGTTTTAGCCATTGGTATTTGACCATGGCTAATCCATGCTGCTTCTTGTTGTGGTACCAACATGGGGGTGTGGTTATCCTTGACATTTTTTGCTAGTCACCCTCCTTTTGTAGCTTGTTCCATGTTTTGGCTGTACAGCACAGGTATGAGATGTGACCTGGTAGTGTTAGGGTGCTGATGTGAGCCTTGACCCAGTTTTCTATTACAGGACTGATATCTACATTCTCCATACTGTGTGCATTTACACTGCATGCATCTTGCTGTTTAGACTTCTGTCATTGGGTAGCATTACATCTAGGTTCCTATCCCTTGTGATACCTATGAAGGTGGGTTTGTGTTTTGAGACTTACCTATTCAGGGTATGCTGTGGGTACTGACAGCCTTTGCCAGTATCCATGGGGCCTGGACTTATAGGTGCACGCCACCCTTAGCAGGTGGTGCATAATGTCATGCTCCACATGTCTTCCCAGCCTGGAACACATTGGCTCCCCTTTGACTAACTGCATTACTTCAGCCAGTTATTGCAATTGATCATCCCATCGTCATTTTGTGGCTTCATGCTTGGTGAGGGTGGATGTTAGTCAGGGTCCTCAGGTGTGCATATAGTACATGGTGTTACATTACTTAACACATGGCATTCATGCCTCAGGTGGTGCTGCAGGGCTGCCTCTGTCGAATGTGCATATTACACTCCCTGTACATGTTTGTGAGCAGGTCATGTCATTTTAGGCATCCCTGTTATTATTTGAGTGAGTCAGAGGGGGTATCATTCCCAGGGTTCCTACTGAGCCAGTGTATGTGCTATGTGTTGCCTCTTTGCCAATGCCAGGGCATACTAGGCATGCCTCCTTCTGCCTACTGGGGCAGGCTCAGGTTGTTCCTCCTCCGAGTCACGCTCTGCCTGTGATTGTCTTGGCAATGGTGGGGGGCTGTTTGGCCCAGCCCTATGCTGGTCCTGCTGCAGCTGTTTTCACAAGATCATATTATGTAGCATAGCACATACCATGACAATTTGGGTACATGTAGTTGGTGTGTACTGCAAGGCTCCACCAGATGTGTCCAGACACCGAAACCGTGACTTGAGCAGCCCAAACACACGCTCTATTACATTACGTGTGCGTGTGCCTCATTATGGCGTTCCTGTTCAGGTGTGTGTGCATTTCTGATGGGTGTCATCAGCCACGGCTCCAGTGCATAACCTGCATCCCCCACTAGGTGTCCGTGTGGGATGTCCCCATTGGCAAATGTCTGGTACAGCTGCGTCAAATGCCAGATGTGGGAATCATGGTAGCTCCCAGGGCAGCCAGCACACACATTCATTATTATGCCCTGGGCATCACACATGACCTGGCAGTTGATGGAGGGGAAGCCCTTGCGGTTAATGTAGGCCCTACCCGCTCACCGGCTGGTGCTTTGATGCGTATGTGCGTGCAGTCTACCCACTACCTCAGGGTATTCCGCTATTTGCTGGAAGAGACGATATTGCTGGCCAATACCTCACGGGCATTGGGGAAATATACATGATCACCGACATGTGCTGACATGGCATCCAGGAACTGGTGCAGTACCCTGGAGGCTGATGCCAGTGATATCCCCATCATATCACCAGTTGGTCTCTGGAAGGTACCTGTTGCTAGTATTCTTAGGCCAACACATACCTTGGTTTCCACTGGGATGGGTTCCCTCTGTTGGTTCTGTGTGTGAGGCGTGGCCTGCACAGCTCAACTATTTGCTGCAGGAGCTCTCTGTCCACTCTATAGCTCTACTATCTCCAGCTCATGTAACCCGTGGTAGGTGACCCTGGGCCTGTACACTCTTCTCCGTCTCCTCACTGTGGGTTGTCTGGCACCATCTGCATTGTCACCACCCTCAGCAAGTCGCCTATGTCTCATTATGACAGCTATGGCAGCCCCTAACATTTCTGCTCTGAGTTCAGCTTTTTCAGTTTTCACTTCTATTAGCTTACTCCTGTCTTGCAGTGTCTCTTGAGAGAAACATCCTGCACTACTGTTTGCAGAGTTTTAAGTGCTGGGCTGGGCTACTATTCTGCCTGTGTAATTGCCTGCTTCTAATTGTTTTCACCTGCTAGCTCCAGCAGTATTCCCTGCTAGCTTCCTACTAATTCTGTTGCTTCCTTTTTCCTTTCTGTTTCCTCAGGGGGGAGCAGCGTGCATACCAGCAGAAACATGCTCACAGTGGCTTACACGCGCACACACATGCTTACATGGTTCAGGATCTGCCTATTACGCGCACACCAGCGCAAACAGTGTTACATCTACCAACACGCTCCCACGCTCAGTCTGCCTTACATGCGCACACTGCCCTACTTGCGCTTCATGGCACGCGCGGATGCCCAAAGAAACTTTGGTGTAAGTAACAGTGTACACCTTCCATTTCTTGACTTTCGCATGCTTATCTTGTGGCACTCCTCTTTCCCTGATCTGTGTCTATCTGTCATGTTACACTGACCTCCAATGAACTGCATT
>NW_025051171.1:0-11869 GCF_019279795.1 Protopterus annectens | reverse complement strand
TGTGGGGGGGTTGGCCACCCCCCCAAAAAAAGGGTAAAATTGGTTTTAGTTAAACATGCAACACGCCACCCCTCCGTAGACATGTGTGGCCACCACCATGTCAGTGTGTCAACATGTGTGTATGTCTGCTGCCTGTTGAGAGGGTGTATGCAGATATTGTGTTGTGACTGGACACTGACCACACAGGGTGACCATCCCGGGGTGCTGCATTGTACAGCCCTGTCTTTGCCATACCTGTGAGCCTTACTGGCCACCTGTGCAAGACCACCCCTGTGACAGGGCCCCGGTGCATTGTCTTGTGGGGGTGCCACCAAAAGACAGGTGTCCCCATCTGCACACAATGGTGTGTGTGCCATAGAGGTGTACCCCCGTAGGGGGAATATTCCTGTACCGGTACAGCATCCACTGTCGAACACTGTGCACCACAGCTGACAGGTGACACCTGCGGTCAGTAGCCAGCACACCCCCACGACACCTGCAGAATGTCACCATACCTGTACTGTGTCATGCCATGTATGTGATGTCTCTGTCCACCGTAGCCTGTGGCACCGACCACAGGCATCAGGTGCAGTATATGTGGGACATGTGCCATGTACCTTTAAGCAACGTTACACTTTTTGGCCCGGGTTTCGCAGGTTTATGTGTATGACCTCTTTCTTGCAATCCCGACTGTCTGTTCTCTATATCACAAAAGCTCTGCACCTGCTCCCATAGTATTCCTACATAGATAAAGTACATGTATATTAAATGGAGTACTACACTGGCCTAGAATTTGTGTGCCCACTTCCCTATAGGTGCCTTCTGACCGGTTACACAGCAAATGCATTCACATTCTCTGGCATGTAAGGGTCAATTGCTAGCGACCTCTCCTGTTCAGATGGTGAATCGGGGGTCCGGGCCCACTGTTACAGGTGCCTCATGGACACGGACAAGCCGCACCTCCCCAATGAACATAATACATGTGACAGAGCAACTATATAGCCAGACAGGGGCTGTGCTCTCAAACCCCGCAAGACCACGCGGGGGGGGAAGGACACCATGCACACCTACCCGGCACATGTGAACGCAAAGCTAATCCACAAAACATAAGACATACCTAGGCCCAAGCTGTCCAACCCCGACCCCAAGGACACACAACTCGCCCCCAAAAAATAGGCATGCAACACAAGTTCCAACCCCCAAAAAAACCCCCAAAAACCCCAAACGCCAAACACCGAATGGGGGACCCCGCCCGACAAGACGCCCCCCCCCCATGCGGGTGTCACATGGTGCCCCCCTGGAAAACCCACAAAACAAAGGCACTCCGAATGTACAGGGGTTCTTTCCCTGGGGTAACACTTCATCCCCCCTGGGGTCATTACGGGCAAGGGGCCCTGATTTGTGCCCGGCCGGTGTCCCTGAGGGGGAGATCCCACCCCCCAAAAAATGTGCCCCAAAGGGCCTGTGGTACCCCGAAAACCTGGTTCCGGGTGCGAGGGGGCCGACCCATCCTGGGAGCTGTTTACCCCCCCCCTTCCTTACTGGCACGTCCCCGGTCTTCAAAGGGGTTTCCCTGCCACCCCACAGTGCTCACTGCAGGCACGGCTGGAATGATAAACCTACCACCCTACACTACAACCTGGAGAACACACAGGATAATACTGCTCACTGCCAGTGGTCTACGGCTGCACCCTCAAATGCCCTCCTCAGTATGGAGGACATCGATGTCAGTGCTGTGACTGAAACATTGGTCAGGGCTGCTGAGAGCACCCCAGCACTATCGGGTCATACCCCATATCACCCAGGACCATAACCCGGGCCTAACACAGAAGGAGGGGGGTCTCCATTTCCATGAAGGATAAAACACCTCCATGTTGGCAGAGATGCACGTAAACGGGAATATCCAGGTGCAATTAACCATGGTTAGGACTGCCCTACAGTTTGTTGCATGCTACAGACCACCCTCCCAAACCCAGGATACCTGCACAGCCTTCCTGAAGGCACTGGTGAGTGTGAATGCTCTGACAACACCCATATTGGGTGACATCAACCACCCATACATAGACCGGGGAAAATTACCCAGGACGCCAAAGGTCCCAGGTGTTCATACACCTGACTGCTGTGGAACACCCCTGCACCATACCCACAAGGGGGACATATACCAGTTCTGATCATCACACATGGGGACGATATGCTCCACACAGGATGTACATCCCTCAATGGTGATGTCAGACCATAGTGAATCCACTGGTGATCCGCATCCTGCACCCAACACCGCATGGGAGACCAAGTGACAACCTCTCCACAAAAAACCACACACCCAACGTGTGGTACCCTACAAGGCCTCCATGCCAGTGGTAAACACAGGCCACACTGCTGAAACCCTTACAAATGCCTTCTATGAGCCCCCAGGATGTCTGCACCAAGCGATCCTGATAACATCAGGACCTTGTCCACCGGCAGGCACATGGTCTGGTGGACCCCAGCCATTGACAAACTGTACAACAAGATTTGGGAGCTAATACATGACAGAGCAATATCAGTACCAGGGAAGGCATCACTGATTAATACCGCTAACATACGATCACACATACAATGGTCCAAGGCCGCTTGGGGGAGTGGTAGTGCAGGGGACACATAAGACAACCATAGGGCCTTCCTTAGCTTTTAGGGACATGGGGGGGGCACACAGTCATGCCCGGAATTACTCCAGAATGGTACAATGATCACTGAACCCACAGACATTGTCAACAAACTAGCGGACATGTTCCATGCATACATCTACCCCCAAGAGGGGACGATCCATCCCACCAGAGTCTAGCCTCCCAAACATCCCGATGCCCAGGAGAGATCTGATATCTGTTAAGGTGAACACAGCACCAATGGGACCAGATGGTGTCCCTGGCTGTGTGCTACACAACCTCATTGAGGCCCCCCACACATAAGGCCGCTGTGTCATCTTAGCTTACTAGGGCTAGGTCCCGCTGGATGGCATACGGCAACTGTGTTCCCACTACACCAGGGTAGTGCTCATATGGACTGTAGACATCCCTGCCCTATCAGCTTGACAAGCCTTGTCTGCAAAGCTGTGGGGAGGTCCATACTGGAGCCCATAAATACAGACAGTGGTGAAAAATCCCGGGAACATACCCACATCGACTTAGTCAAGGGCAGATCCTGCCTCCCAAACCTGCTCGACCTGTCGGGGGGGTCACTAAGGCCATTGATGGGGTACGCCGGTTTGCACAGACTCCCAAACCTGGGGGGAGCGCTAAAACAACACTCCAGGGCTTTGGAAAGGCTCACAGAAACATTTGGAGACATATGTCACACGATGGTTTGCCAACTGGATGGAGGTCACACCACACAGGGTTTGTGTTCCTGGTGCCGTGTCAGACGCCAAGCTGGTCTCGATGGTGGCCCACAGGGCTCAGTCCTGGGCCCCCCTGTTCGCATTCAACCTTCCAATGTGCATGCAAACATAGGGGATTGTGGCAGACAAGGTATGCAGATGACTGCACACCGCCACCATACTCAACACCCCATCAGACACGGACATCCACCTGGGTTCTCATAGAAATGGATAACTGGTGCCAGAGCCATGGCCTGATGCTACATGCCAGGGAAGGTGAGACCTACCCAGTGGGAAAAGACATGTTCACCCGACTTACCATATAGGTGGTAATCCATTAAACATGGTGGACGGATCGGGGACATGGGTACCACACCTGTCGGTAACCTCTGTCGACACTCACATTGCCAATGTGGTTGGGAAGACATTCCACTGTGGCCACCTGGTCAGGAAGGATTCACATCCACATCAGGGGAGTTCATTGTACCCCCGTACCTTTACACATCAGACCAATGATTGCATAAAAGCCACATCTGGGCTGTACCTAACCTGACACCTGCAGCACTCGGAAGGACCACAAATGTTCCACAACATGGGGATAAAGGTGCTGAGACATGTGTCACACGCTGCCCGACCAGGGGGACTCCGGGTGTATACCTTCTCAGGCCTGCTCTGAGGTGATTTCCCGACATACACGGCCATGTCCAACCTGCGCCACATGCACATGTTCCACCTCCTAGGCTCCAAGCAAACACGGGGACAGAAGCAACCGACAGAAACCGCAACACGGACATAAAAAGGACGTGCTGGGGACAGGGTCATCCCCGAGACCCCTACAACATGGAAAGGATTCCCAGCCCATGTGAAGCAGAGCCCTGACTGACTTTGTCCAAGAGTAATCCTGACGGTGGATGTGTGATCGAGGTATGCCAGGCATCATCTCTGTGTCACTGCTGGACAGAGGGACAGTGACCGATGGATGTAGTATCCTCATCCTAAGGGGGGGTGACAGCCACACACACCCGGCTAGGCTTAAAACCAGGGCACATAGCCTGGTATGTACCTATGCGCCTATGTACCTATGTAGGGGTCCATGCAGGTTGCGGGTACCTGTGGTATGCTGATATTGCCAGATTTGCCTGTGGGTAACCCACAGCTACACGTGGGGGACTGATAACAGTGCTCCCAGTAGGCACATGCAAGTACACCATATTTGGCATACAGGTTAACAGAACCAACATGGTGCTACACATGTAACCGCCACGCATACCGTGTACACAGATCAATGTATGCTGCACCTGCACTACATGGTATGTCTGCTGCATGATGTCAGTACACAACCCAAGTCACATATGCACCTGTCACCTGTCATACACAACCATGCAACATACACATCCCCACTATGGGGCACAGGTATCACATACACCTCTCACTATCTTGTCCACCCTGTGCATCAGAATATGTTTGCATAACCGCACCGATGGTGTGGAACACGGGGCTGCGGCAGAGGCTTCATCATATGCACAGGGTGATATGTGTGCCAGGGGGATAGGCTGTACCAATGGATGACATCATTTTGTGTGTAAGGGGTGCATTTACTGGGCATGACTGTGCAGAATGCATGTGGATGTGGTGGAGCCCTACAGTTGTTTTGCTGTGTGTGGGTATGTGTGTACACAGTTCAGCCATCTGTGATGCCTACACGGGTATACTTGGCAGCCCCAGACTGTACAGTGCAGGGTAGGGTCACTGTGTCCGCCTGCCACGCGGGCCCGTGCCTGCCTGGGGTGGCACGGGCACTACCGGGTGGGGGTTTGGAGTGGCCACTCCCGATGACACATGTCCGCTGGAACCTTTCCACGCTGGGACCGCCAGGGCCACGCCCACGCGGGCCTGCTGTGTCCTGGTGTGGTTGGTGTAGCACCAGCTGCACTGCTACCAGCACTGTGTGTGAGTGGGCATGAGAGGTGGCACGCACACGTCGACCTGCACTAGGTGGTGTTGCGGGCCCCACGCCACGGTCCTCCCCACCCCTACCAGGTGTTCCAGCACAGACAGCTCACCCCGGATTGACATGCCTCGGTCGAGGATTCCAACCATCTCACCTAATCCCCTATCCAGAACATCGGCAAGCTGCCGTTGAGCATTCGCCAATGACTGGATGTTCTCTTTTAAGGAACGGATTGCCCCTGCAGCCTCTGCCCTTCTTGGTTCTGCCAGGGCCGGCCTGTGCCGCCATTACAGTCTAAAAATGCGCCTGGTGATACCAGCTGCTGCACCCTGTATGGCAGGAGCATGTCTACCAGAGGTCCTCCTACGAGGAGCACCAGCGACATGCCTGTGTGGCACATGACCAGTCATTACACTGGCAACATGGAGTGTCCCCGCACCTTCTAGCCACCACACATTCCTGCTCAGTGCCAACAGACGCTGATTTCCTTCCTCTATGGGCAACGGTGATGTGGTATGTGTCGGCATCTGAACCGCGAGATGAAGGGACATAGGTGGGATGTTAACCAATGGCACAGCTTCTGCCCGGACGATCCTGCCTGTGCCTCATGCATATGGTCATCACTGCTAGTATCTGTGGGGACACTAGCATCAGATGGACCACAGGAGGGGAACGCACCTACAGCACCTGTGAATACAAAGACATACTGTAAGATACATTACACACACGAGAAAACACCAACACACACACACACACAGAAAACACACAGAAAACACACACACACATGCGGAGACACACACACACTGACACAACCCCCGACACACACACATGCAGACACATCATGCATGTGATATTGCAGGTGGCATGCAGCATTCCCACTCCACAGCTCAGTGAATGCAGGCCCGACATTAATAGTGGTAGTATGCATACTGCCCTGGGGTGCACACTACATCAAGCAGGTGTCATTTCAGTAGGCTTGCAGTACACACATTCATGGTAGTTTGCATGCATCCCCCGGGTACACCATGTGGCCACAGGTGGGTTAACAAAACATGGCTGGCGCCCCTTTTTCATGTACACCCAAACATGGCGTAACATCTGGACATGTGACAATGGTGTCCCACCACATGCACCACATCAAACTGGAGTCACAGTGCAGTGTTATGTGTACAGGCTACAGATAGAATGCATGTGTAACAAGGATGTCTGTGCAGGTGTGGTTGGTGTGAGCTGTGTACATAGCTGTACAGTGGGGAGTACGGCCACTGTGCCACTGCATGGCAGCAAGACGTAACATGGACGCATTGCATTGCCATGTCTGCAACACAGTCATGCTGTTCCACAGCACATATATGGTAGACATTGGTGGCACCTCCAGTGGCTGCAGACAGGCATTTCGTTTGTCTGGTGTACCACATCAGATGTACAGGGGGTCCACTACAGCTATGATCGCACTATGTGTGGACAGGGTGCAACGGTGACTACCCACTGCAGATGTACTGTGTGGCAACATGCCTGTGGGTATCACCCATGGCCATGTTTGACTGGGTCATGGACAATTGTGTGTGATGGGCATCGTGTACACATCCCTGTGGTGGCCCATGTGACATACACCCGTACTAGTCTGAGGTGTCACATTCCCGAAGGCTATGCAGACATTGTGGATGTCTGCTATGTCGTGCGTAGGTTAGTAGGTTATGTCATGGTGTGACAATGTTGCAGACAGAACACTGCGTGCATGGGACATGTCATGTGCCATGTCACAACGTGTGCACACAATGCAGGGGCATAGGTCACATTGGTAACACCTGTGTGCTGGCCAGATCACAGCTCACTATGTGGTACTGTGTGCGTACCGCAAAGGCATTCTGATGCATACTACACATGCAGCCATTGTAGAACACCTCCACCATTGTATGCATAGCTGACTGCACATATCACACGGATGGGTTATGTGGTGTCATGCCGGTGTATACTAACGGTTGTATCTACTGTACATGGGTGGCATGTTTTGGGGGTGGTGCAACCTGTATACCGTGACTGGAGCAGACCCAGGTGTGCATGTCATACCTGGACACATGGGGAATATCTATACAGTGTAACATGCCTATTACTAGCAACAGTCTCACCTGCGATGGACCCATGTCTGTGCGACACGCCAGAGGTACCTGTATAGGGGCAACACAACAGTATACACATTATCCATTACTGTAGCCACAGTAAGCACTGTGCATGTCACATCATGTCAGTGTGGTAGCATGTGTTATGCACATGTCTGAAAACACAATGTAGCATACTGTAGTATGCAGCTTGTGTGGCCATATACCTGGCATGTGTTGGTACATTATGTGGTGTACTATGACACCCACACCTACGCCAGTTATCATACACACATGCAAGACTGACTTACCAGGCAGCTCCAGGCTCGTTGGTTGGGAGACACCCACCTCCACGATGGCAGCAAGTGTTTCTGCATGTTGTTCCCTGGGTGTCCCCAGACTGGCCAGGAGCTCCTCCGTGTGTTTAGTGGGGCTGGGTTGGTGGCCCACCACCTGTCCCACCTTGTTGTCTGGCGATTGCAGCGCACGCTGTTTCACGTGCAATTAGGTCTGTGCAGTGTCGGGGGATCTGCTGGTAGGTGCGGTTGTTGCCACCCACTTGTTCACCCTCCTGCGCATATCCTGCCACAAGTCATCCGCTGCTGTGCTTGTTGTGGCACATGGCTGAATAGTATATCATAGGGTTTTGGAGCAACGGGATAATCAAGTCATCCTCCTGGCGGCTGAAGGCTGGCAGCCGGGAACATGGCATTATCTGTAAGACATAATGATGGTGACAGGTCACATTTACACTGCTGTACTGGCATACTGCTGGACATACATTGCTATGACATGTACAACATCTGCACAGTAATCTCTGCGATGCATCATGGCAGTGACACAGCTGACGTGTTGCCATCACACCATTAAGCAGTGGGTTTCATATCATATCTGTGTGTCAACTCATCACACTGTACACACACCATGTTGATGGTAGCCTGCTGTGGACATGTGTACCTGCCTGCACCTGTGTTCATATCAGTTGGCACGTGTCCCAATGTAACAACAGTTGTACTGTTCACCTGGATGCTGTGTATATGTCAGTAGGCATCACGTACGCGGCCATTATGAACGTCAGTGGTGGCACTGCATGTGTTGTGCCATGTACATCTACACAGCACTGTACGGGTGTTGGCCAACCTGCCACGGCTCACCTGTATTGCACATGTGATACACATGGGACAATGTGTAACCATGTGACATTTGCAGGAAAGGTCATGCATAGCATGTGCGCACGCACGTTGTCCACACAAACACACAGCACCTGTGACACGACAGGGTGCATCAGTGCCACATTACTGGTGTGGATGGTTGATAGTGCAAGTGCCATTTGTCCATCGCACCATGTAGGATTGTGATAGCATGTGCAGCCTTGCTGGTCAGGGCTGCATGGTATGGCAGGGTATGTCACATACATGGCACTGGGATGTGACCCACCTGGGGGGTACTGATATTGGCAGGGTGGCTGTCCATTCCATATGTCATTGCTATGTGTATATGGACATTACACATGTCTATCGTCATGGTGTGGACACTGGCCTTCTGCAAGGTAGGCTGCACGCTGCTTGGTGGGGTGTATGGTGCATGCAGGTATCGCACATCCATGCATACACATTACCCTGACAGGTGCTATGTGCTGCGATATTGTTCAACACAGTACTGTATGTGCCCACACACTGCTATCCCATGCACATGGATGGTTTCCTGGCCTGACATGGGTACCACATATGTCTACATCCAGTGCCTGCTGCCACCCCCATGTCAGCTGGTGCACCGCACAGCCATCCCTCCCACAGGGAGCGTGGTGTTGGCCACAGCATAGGTATCCATGTATGGGGACAGGGATGTTCACATAGCAGGGGCATTGATGGTATCATCCATCGGACCATACAGTATGACGACACCTCACACACACAGCCCATTCAGTATGTTGTTCGCAACACTGACACAGCTATACTGCTAGGCCGGGACATTCCCAGATGTACATACACAGATGCGACATCTGTCTGTGGCATGGGCTAAAATAATGGTGGGGTTCAAAATAACGTGTTTGAGTGTGGCTGGCGAGACCTTCTGTGCACATGTCTACACAGTAAGCCTGTTCTACAGTAGGCAGCGGTGATTGCTGTGCACATGTTGATTCTGCACATTGTGTTGGTGTCTGTCTGTCCACGGGCCAGTGGGGGACACACAGGGTATTAGTGAACATATATGCATGCCACCCTGTACTGCTGTACTGCTAGTTTCCCGGTGCTAATGTGTCATGGACATGCATACCTTACCCGAACAGGTGATAGTGGGTTGCCACCCGTACCCATCTCCTCTTGTGGGTTGCTATGATCCAAAACCCTCTTTGTATTGTATGTTCAGGCTATGCACCTGTGGGGGGCATGTGGGCATGCAATGCACTACTGCGCCCTTTGCACCCATTGCAAAACATGTCACACAGGTACACTGGCAGCCATACACTTCACAGCTTGATGACGGTACAACACGGTTGTACACACATAACACATATCCTGTGGGACATGGTCTATGTACAGGCATGCCCAACAGTCACGACCACTGCTACCCCTACATGACGGATATGCAGTACATGTGTTGGTACAGCAACTGTCACATGTAGTCATGCAATCCCCCCTACCTACATGGTGTGTACTGCCTGTGGGGATATGCGCCTGCATCCATGCTATGGCCATAGCTGACAGTTGTACATCGATATGTGCAACATACCTCATTTGGTGTTCTCATGGGTGCATGTTCAACATGGCTCCGCATTGTTTGTGTCTGTCACACAGTCATTGTTATACATGGTTTACATGCCAGCCATGGCATACTGTGTGTGATTCCATGTACTTCATTGGGATACCAGCATTAGACATTATGACGGCGTATTCCAGCCATCACATATCTGTCCTAGATGACACTGTTAGCCAGCCAGTAGGAGGTGTTCTGCCATCTGCACATAGGTCACACAGTACGAGGGCGGCTGACACCCATTCTGGGGACAGGGTTCTGACAGCTGTGGATGGGTGTGATGCCGTCGACAACCATGACTGCACCTGATGGTCACATCTGGATGGGTAACATTCACAACACACACCTACCTTCACGTAGCAACACATCATCCACAACAATGGACATTCCTGCCAGAACAATGTGTGCAGTATGTCTGTATGACCACTGCAGGCACCACTGGTGGCCCCAGCATGGCAGCCAACAGCACCAGTGTATATCCCGTGGAACCATGGGTTACACCATTCACAACACACCTGTCTCAGATGACCCTGTTGTGGATCACAGTGCAGTTCCACACATCATGTTACACTAGGCATCATGCACTGATATGTTGCGGGCGTGAACGGCTGTGCAACTCAACATATGCACCCTGACACATCACCTGGTACAACATGTCTGTCATACCACATGTTATTGTGACCCCTGTGATGGCATTATACAGGCTACGTGTACTGGGACATGTGATGGCTCACCGGTATATTCACCCTCTGGGTGTGTGTCTAGCCAAGTGTACGTAGTGGTCTGAACACGGGACACTGTACATTGACCTACTCTGTCACTGCAACTGTTGACTATGCTCATACTGTACTTATACAGGCATGTGGTATCGACCACTATGACAGTCCTGGTTGACCACACTGCTGTGCACACATGACCTGTGGACATCTGCCTGGGGTGTGGAGCACACATGTACATCTTCACATGCTATACTGCCTCTGTGGTGGTGTCACATGACTGTCTAAACAGGGCTGTAACAGGCAGGCATGGCATGCGTCATGTGGGACAATGCTTGCACCTTCCACTGTGCTGCACACAACAAGGCCCCACATTTATCTGCAGTGCCTGGGACCTGCCTCCCTGCTCTGCACAGCACACCTGCAAGTACAGATTGTACACGCATCATACCTCCCAGGCACATACCTGGACTGCAACACACACAGGTGAGGGGGTCCCACACCCCACAATGTTTTGGCCGCATGCTGGATATTTGCCAACACAATGCATCGAGGTGCTCCATGTTCAGATACCCATGTTTGTGACCGCTAACACATTGTAACCGCAACAGAGTTTACACTGTACACCACAGGTTACATGCTGTCTGTGTTGTCATACTGTACATTGGGCCTCCCACAGCTGCTACTGCCATGTGCTGACAGCAACCCACACTTCCCTAGATGGAAAACCCATGTACCCACACATGCTTGGGCATGCACTCCACCTAGCTGGGTGACACATTACACAACACATACCATACCTACACTACCCTCAGCATGCACAATACCTCCATGTGTCTGGTGTGTTAAACCTGGGGTTATCCCCTTGGTAGATGAACATATATGCTTCACGGCCCTGCTAGCCACACCCTGGACACACACCCATCCAGCAAAGGTACATGTGTTCTGGTACTACTGCGGCTGACAGGGGTTGTTAATGGCATGGCACCCGCAGATGGACAGTCTGCATGACTAT
>NW_025051170.1:0-12959 GCF_019279795.1 Protopterus annectens | reverse complement strand
TATAACAATGGGGCCTTAGGCCTGACTGCTGTAGGTGCATGGGACATCACACGCAGGGGCCATAAACTAAGGGACCATAAATGTGATGTCTGCACCACAGACCCCAGAACTTTTCAGGTGTAGATGACGCTATTTCACCATTTCGTTCCTATGACCAAAGACTTCTAAAGATAAGTACCCTGTTGGGGTTTTTCTCTTTTACGTATTCTTGAACTTGGTTGCTGTAGGTTTCCTTTTTTAGCCGATGTCTGAGAAAAAAAGCAAATGTAATTGCGGGTGTCAGATACCGCACAAAGATTCTCATGACCGGTGTGTGATTTGCTTAGATAAGGAGCACGACCATAAGGCCTGCTCCATTTGTTAGTCTTTTGTGCCAAAGACCCTATGCAGCCGTCTGGTCGCACTAAATTTCTATTTAGAGAATCAGCGATTAAAACACCTTACACTCAGGATGGATCCCGAGTCGACTGCCCAATCTGAACAACTGAGGAAGAAAGCCAAGGTTTCCCGACCTACTCCCGATGCCACTCCGCCATCTGATGTCCCACCGACTACCAGTATAGAGGCTGAGGGATACCTGATTACTCCGTCTGCTTCGACGGTTCCTTTGGAAGAAGCCATTACTGTAGCCACGGGGAACACTTCCACGGAGTCAATCCAGACGCCGGCCACAACCGACATCGAGGGGGAACCATTAGTTGGTTGGCTGACCGAGACCGCTCCTGCTCCAGCCAAGGCCTCTGTCCCTAGGCCTACCCCTAAGTCAACGCCAACAAAGAAAAAAAAAAAAGACAAAACACTTGATCCCTACACCTCAAGGAACTCCACATTGGCAGTCATTTACAAATTCTTTAATGCAGGCCTTTATGGCCCTTAGGACCACAGGCCCTGCGCCTACCAACATTCCTGTGCTGAGCCCTAGGCCAGCCTCTGCTTCCTCCCTCCCTTTACCCACTGCTCAACAGAAGAAGAAGAACCAGACCAGTACTACTCCTGTTCTGAGGAATCAGTTTCCATTGTGTCTCAAATTGCTTCACCTGTGGATTATTATTCCCCAGACAAAGACTCCATTCAGGGAGATTCTCCACTAGAGGATTTTACCTTTGGGGAAACTACTTCAAAAATGAGAGAGTACTTCAAGTGGGATACTATCTTGATGACAGGTACCCAGCAAAGATATTTTGAACTTTTGCAACTTGAGTCTCCCTTTCCTTCAGCTATTGCTCCAGTGCTTCCAGATTTCCTGGATGCCTTCATCTCAGTCTCTCAGAAACCCGACTCTCAACCTCCTGCCCCTAAAAGGCCGGATAGGTTTTACAAAGTGCCTGATGACCAGAAGTTTTTGGTGAAACCTCCCCTGGCAGACCCAGAAGTTATTGCTGTGTCCCAGACAGACATTCACTTTTGTCCACAGATAAGGACAGCAAAACCATGGACAGAATGGGTAAGAAGGTATACACTTCCTCTACCCTGGCCTTCAGGGCTATCAATTACCAAACCCACATGGTTAAATACACCCTGAATCTGGTCTCCCAGGCTTCCACCTTGCTGGATTCCGCCCCAGACTGTCCAACCAAATCTGACATTGCATCAAAACTGTCTCTAGCTACACAAGTAGCCAGACACTCTGTTAGCTGTAGTTATGATGTAGCAGAGGCCTCAGCCAGGTCTGCTTTATCTGCATCGGCTTTGCGCAGATATTCCTGGCTTCACCTACAACTTCTACCTGGGAATTTTAAATCCAAAGTCATAGATGCTCCACTGGACCACAACCTTATATTTGGGAAAAATTCAGCAGAACTTTTCAAAACTTACAAGAGAAAAGCAAAGAGCTACAGGGCATTAAGCATCTGCTGGTATCCCCCTTCCCTAGATATTACAGGAACTATCCAGCTAAAACTTCCTTTGTCAGAAGGACTCTCTCAGCATCATGTCCTTCCTCCTCTAGGCCTCGTAGGGGATCCAGGAGACTGCCCTACTCCAGATCCCCCAACTCTCAGCCCCCAGCCAAGCAGCCCTTTCGAGACAGAGGGGGCCCCACTTCAGCATGACTGTCTTGTCCAACTGCCTCTGTCCACCCGCTTTACCCACTGACTCCCCTTCTGGAAAACCATCACCTCAGATCTTTGGGTTCTTTCCATCATCCAAACAGGATATTTTCTATCCTGGAAGGAAAAACCAAAAAGCATTCCTTTTCCTCCAAAAAATCAGCTTCATCTATTCCCTCTCATATTGAAAGACCTCCTGACTCTAGGAACTGTAGAACCAGTTGTCTCAGGACAGGAAGGACAAGGCTTCTATTCCCGTCTGTTCTTAGTCCCCAAAAAGGATGGCTCTTCGAGGCCAGTCCTGGATTTATCCTATATGAACCTGTTCCTAAAGGTTCCCTCCTTCAGGATGCTCTCCCTCCAAACTCTTCTCCCCCTCATTCCACCCCAAGCCTTCATAGTCACTCTGGACCTAAAGGATGCTTACCTGCATATTCCTATCAGGCCCTCTCACAGGATGTTTCTGAGCTTCACTGGTCACTCTTCACACTTTCAGTTTACAGCCTTGCCCTTTGGCTTGTCTACAGCTCAGCTCCCAGAGTATTTACAAAGTGCTTAGCCCCAGCCATTGCCTTTTGCCGAACCAAGGCAGTCCAAATCTGCCCTTACCTGGGCGACATTCTCATTCTGGCAGTATCAGAATCTACCCTACAAACCAATCTCAATTTCACCATGACTCTCCTTCACAACTTTGGCTTCACCCTCAACCTACAGAAATCCTCCCTCCTTCCTCAGCAGGACAAAGTTTTCCTAGGCTGCAGGATCAGAACAGACCTGATGAGATCCTTTCTCCCACCGGACAAAATGCAGTCTCTCTCCCCACCCATTTTCAAACCCTACTTTCAGAATCTCATCTCTGTGCAAGACCATTTCTGCAAGTCCTAGGTCTCATGGCAGCCACTATTCCCATGTTCCCATTAGCCAGGATGCACATGAGAAAATTCTAGTGGTACGTAAAGAATGTGTGGTCTCAGAGCCAACATCCACTAGACAAACTTATTTCCCTTCTTAAAAACAGAACTGAAGTGGTGGATTCAGCAAATCATACAGAACCAGTGCATTCCTCTTCAGCCCCCTCCCACTCAATCTATGCACACACATGCATCAGACCTAGGGTGGGAAGCAATGTTAAAGGACTTCAGGGTACAACAGGGTTGGACCCCTTGCCCTGCAAAAGCAGCACATCAGTGTCAGAGAAATGACTGCAGTCTTGCTGACTCTAAAAGCCTTCCTTCCCAGGGCTGCTCCACATTGTGACAGACAACACAGCTGTCATGTGGTACCTCAACAAACTAGGAGGGACAAAGGCATACAAGTTATGCCGGATAACCCTACACATCTGGGATCTAGCAGCCAATCAAAACCTTTTCCTGTTGGCCTCTTACATCCCCTCTCAGGAAAACAAACAAGCAGACTTACTCCTCAGAACAACCTTTCAACAACACGAATGGATGTTGCACAGGGAAACCTTCTTAGACATCGTCCACCAGTGGGGCACACCTCCAGTGGATCTGTTTGCCCCAGAACAGGCAACTAAACAAATTCTGTACCAGGGATCACATTCCACTAGCTTGGAGGGTGAATGCCTTCAGCTTTCCATGGAAGAGAGTGTTCCTGTATGCCTTTCCTCCCTTCTCTTTAATACAAAAGGTCCTTCTGAAGATCAAGAAGGACCAACCAAAAATCTTGCTGGTGACTCCCTATTGGCCAAGGCAACACTGGTTCCCCCTTTTTCATTCCCTAGCCAAGGGCAATCAGCACAAGTTACCCCACAAGGTGGATCTACTCACACAACAAAAGGGATCTCTCATTCACCCCCCAGCTGCTTTTGCTGCATCTAATTCTTTAGGTGATCAACTTCTGATCCCTTTCATAGGTGTGTACTAGGCTAATGGCCCTGGAGCCTTTACAAACCTAGCCCATAGGATTGCCCTGACATCGTGCCACCCAACCTTAGTTCCCAGTGCCTCTGTCGAGTAGAGCCACATGAGTGATCCCCGGGGTGAATTTTCTATTTCCCATCCACTCATCATGGATTCTTTTGAAGAGGGGCAGTGAGGTGCTCCGTTTGACATGTTTGGGAAGTCTATTTCATAGCAAGGGCTGTCTCTGGGTTATGAACCTGTCCCTCCAGCACGTTCTGTTGATTGTGGTAATGAGGTTGAGGTGACTGGAGCGTGTGGTGCAGAGGGATTGGGATTTCTTTAGATGTAACATTTCTAACAGAGCTGGATCAGACATGGCTTTGCATGTCAAGCAGAGATTGCCTCTAAGTAGACGATATGAGACAGAGAGTAGTTGGCGTTTTTTGAGTCTGTCCCTATAGGACAAGTTTTTAAGGCCTAGGATCCTCTTTGGGAAGTACTTTTGCAGCCTCTCTACTCAGAGGACATGCTGTCAATCCTGAGGTAGGTCAGAAAACCAACTACTAGGAAAAACTATTTGTCTAAATGGCAGAGATTCTCAAAATGGTGTTCCCTTAAGGACAGGAACCCTTTTCAGGCAGATCCCTCACTTGTCCTTAGCTGTATATGCGAGCTCATTAAGGAAGGACTAGAATATTCTTCAGTGAAAGTCCACCTTTCTGCCATTTCAGCCTGCTTGCCTTTATAGCCACCACTGCTTTCCAGACTGGACGTTAAACTTTTCCTGAGAGGGATCTTGCATATCAGACCGCCAAGAAAACCCATCCCTCCTCTCTGGGACCTCAATTTTGTGCTGGAAAAACTCACCTTACCTCCTTTTGAGCCAGCCAGCACAGCTTCTCTATAAATGTGCACATGGAAAACCATTCTTTTAGTGGCCACTGCCTCCACTAGAAGTGTGTCTGAACTACAGGTCCTCATGACCTGTTCTCCTTACACCACCTTCCACAATGACAGAGTGAGCTTGCACACAAACCCTTCTTCATGCCCAAAGTGGTGAACGAACTATCCTTAAACCAGTCCATTCACTTACCTACCTTCTTCCCCTCTCCAACTATTACCACAGAGAGGATCCTTCATTCCCTAGATGTGCACAGACAACTGAGATTTTACTTAGACAAAACTAAGTCCTTCAGAAAATGTAACCAACTCTTCATCTCCTTCCACCCCAGGGCTCTGGGCAAGGCAGTCTCCAAACAAACTATTTCCTGTTGGATCAGGTAATCCATTCTCTTCTACTACTCACATCATGGCAAACAATTGCCTCAAGAAGTTAGGGGTCATTCCACTAGAGGCATGGCTACCTCCTAAGCCTTTCTTAGAGGGCTGGACACAGCCTCCATCATGGAAGCAGCTACCTGGTCTACAGTTCACACTTTCACAAAACACTACAAGCTAGACCAGGTCTCCAGGGCCAGAGCAGGATATGCCAGGGCAATCCTGGGGGGAATCTTGGAATCCTCTACTTCTGCCCCCTCCCTTCACTCCTCCTAGCTGTGGTACTCTCCCACAGTATGAATACTGGAACATAGGAATAGAAGGACATAGAATAGTTGTGCAAAATCTTACCATAACCATAGATGTCCTTCTCTTCCATGTTGCAGTATTCCTTGCCACCCTCCATACCCCCTTTTTTCCATTTCTCCTGGGTGGTTGGTCCTTGACCTCTGTATCCACTCTCTATAGTCTAATCTGTACAACCCTTCAGGGACATTTGCTCCTTAGCCTCTACTTGTTCTTTTGTACACCTCATCCTGAGCTTCAAGTTCTGAGGTCTGTGCGTGCAGACGTCACATTTACGGTCCCTGGTTTATGTCCCTGCATGTGATGTCCCATGCACCTACAGCAGCCAGGGTTAAGCTTTTGTATAGGAGCCGACGTCGGTTCGCCTGAGGCAGGAAATCCCACAGCATGAATACTGCAACATGGAAGAGAAGGACATCTATGGTTATGGTAAGATTTTACACAACTATTCTTTCCTGGCTTAGGTGTCAACCTCTGCCTGATAATATTTATTTATCTAACATTTGTTTACCGGGAAAGTCCGACTGGGACACAGCCCCATTTTCAGTGAAGGCCTGGGGAGAAATGCTCCATACGTTTCCATATTAAAGCCAAGTTGGTGGATACTCCTCTGGACAACAACCATTTGTTTGGTGGTGGTGCTGCTGCTGCTGATTTGTTTAATTCCCTACAGGAAAAGGGTAAGGCCTTACAAGAGCTGAAACATATTTTTCTTTCTCCTGTGCCTAAATTCCAAAGGAATTACCCCTAATAAGCCAGCTTTTGTTCACAGTCTCACCCTCCTACCAAAGGTAAAAACGGTGAAAAACGGGCTCCTCCTGCTAAAGCTACCAGACTACTAGCATGCAGAAATCTCCCTTTCCTATAAAAAAAAACTGTGCCCTCTGACTGTCCTATACTTCTCAGTCACATTCCTCTTTCTCTTCACCTTTTCCTGTCTCTTCCTGTTTGGATAAAGATTACTCAGGATTCCTAGGTTCTTTCCATCATCTGCCAAGGGTGTTACATGATCTAGAAATCTCTTCCCCCCTTCATGGGCAATTTTCAGTCCCCTCAGGAAGAGTTGTCCTTTTTTGCAGAGGTGCTTCAGGTAACTATTTAGGAAGTTGAGATGTTCTTCGTGTTTCACTGTTGCAGTCATCACACTTGGGTTATCTGCCTTGCAGGTAACCCTCAGTCGGCCCGAATACCAGAGACTTAGTGTTTCTGCATCGGATGCTATCGCTCCTGGACTGACGTCAGGTTGTAAGGGGTATAAAAACAGGCATCCAACGCCATTACATCAGTCTTTCTTGCCGAGGAGAGCCCGAAGCAGAAGCAGTTCGCAAGTACCAGTCGGCCGCTACCTGAAGTTTTTGTTTTCATTGAATAATCCTGAAGTCTTCTAAAGCTAAGTACCCCATTAGAGATCCTTTTTTCTTGCTCTAACCAATGTTAGAAAATGTTAACAATTGTCTTGCCTGTGGAAAGCAAATAACTCACAGAGATTTTCACTCTTACTGCGTCACCTGTTTAAGCCCAGACCATGATGTCCAGCCTGGGTTTTGCAGGCAAACCATTTTGTCATCGGGCTCTTTTTGTTGCTAAATTCTTTCGCTCTCGATCTCCGTATTTTGAAATGACTTTGGTAAGTCATCTGACTACCAGTTTTCCAAAAAAACGTAAGGATAAAGACAGAGACAGACCGCATAGGTCAAAACTGCCGATGCTTCCGTTAAGCAAGTCACCAGTCTGCCATTACTCGGTGAAGCACCTTTGCAGCCTCTGGTCCTATACGGAGATCGAGAGCGAAAGAATTTAGCAACAAAAAGAGCCCGATGACGAATGGTTTGGGCATTAAACAAGGCACAAAACCGACAGCGAGGGACGTCATGGTCTGGGCCTAAACAGGTGACGCAGTAAGAGTGAAAATCTCTGTGAGTTATTTGCTTTCCACAGGCAAGACAATTGTTAACATTTTCTAACATTGGAGGCTAGTTATTTTACATTAAGAGGGTTCGTGGTCTGCACTCTTGTGGGAGGTGAGGCTGGACTCTGCCCTTCTGAGTTGTGCCACTGCGGTGGCAGGACAGGTAGCTTTCATCCTTCTAAGTTGGGAACTGCTGATTGAGAGCCCAGTGTCTGTTATTCTTAAAGTGTATTAGTTCTGGTTTAGGCACTTGGGCTTCAGGCCAGTTATTTTACATTAAGAAGGTTCATGGTCTGCACTCTTGTTGGAGAAGAGGCTGGACTCTGCCCTTCTGAGCTGGGAATTTCTGGTTAAAGGTTTATAGTGCCTGAATATTTGAACTGTATCTTACTGAAATTGGTACACCTTGTTTGCTGTAGCATAGACTAGATCCAGGCCTGCTGAATCTAGCTTTGTTTATATGCTTGTTGTTTGTTTGCTTGTTATTTCCCTGGAACGCTAATTCCACCTAATACGCGACTTCTCGGCGCTTCTGTGGATCACTAGTGATATCTGCATTGCTTACTGTACTTATTTCCTTGTTTCACTTGAAAGAAAGTTACTGTTTGTCGTTTTTGCATTTAGTTGCTTGTAACACATTGCACTCAAGTTACCTGGCACTTGGCGCTAAAGCAATTCTATAAGTCAGCACTAAAATTAAAAGCACTACACCCTCACTCCCCACTGGCCCTTGTTTTCAATTATTAAGGAATTCCCAATATTATTCTAGCATGTCCAAAGGTCAGTTGTCAATCTCCTCTCCGGTCCAGCTGGTGAATCTGGGAATCTTGAGGCAATGTTACAACTGCCTCATGTACACAGACAACCCTCTCCTCCTCCCAACAAATTCCAACACGTGAGAGATGCAACCATATAGCCAAACTGGAGGCTAAGCGCTCAACTCAGTACTGGCATAACCAGTCAGGAGGAGAAGGAAACCACACTCACTACAATTCCAGTCTCACATAGACCTACCACGACAGCAAACCAAACACATAATCACACAAAAACATACTGAGGCTCTAAATAAAGATCTGCCTAAGCAGCAGAGACCTCCAAAGCAGACACCCAAGCAACCGCTACCTCAAAACAAAACACGTGCAACACATATCCCACAAAGCCAGTGTGCCTAACAGTCACAGCCCTTAAGACTAAACAACACACCTGATACACTTGTAATAGGTGACTCTATCGTCAGGCACACTGACTTCCCGCTCACCAGGCTGAACAAGGAGAGGGTCATGGTGAGCAGCCTGTCGGGCGCTAGGATCCTCCACATAACACAAGCACTCATGTCACTCCAAGGCAAGTTACAAATATGACTCAGTCATTGTCCATGCTGGTGTGAATGACCTGAGACGTACCTCCCTGGACTACATGAAAAGAGACATAAAGGAGCTCTCTGAGCATGTAGCCCAGGCCGGTATGACCCTGACCTTGAGTAGCATCTTACCCTCACCAAGAATGATGCCACAATATGAAGACAAGATGATCAATTTCAACAGTTGGCTTAAGTACTGGTATCATTCAAAGGGGATCCAATGCCTGTCAGCTTGGGATGATATGCTCGACAAGCCACGATGCTTCGCTAGGGACGGCTTGCACCTGTCACCCCTGGGCTTTCGGATTTTGGCAAAGGCTCTTACTACCCCCATAGTGCCTTTTTTAGGCAAGGCTCAAAAGACAAACCCACCTCCATAGGTATCACAAGGGATAAGAAACTAAGAGTAATGCTACTCAACGCCAGAAGTCTAAACCTCAAGATGCACGCACTCGAAACTCTCCTTAGCATGGAGAACATCGATATCTGTGCAGTAACAGAAACCTGGTTCAGGGCTCCCGAGAGCACCCCAGCACTACCAGGTTATACCTCATACCATGCTTTTCGGCCCCAAAACTTGGACCGAACCACAAAAGGAGGGGGAGTATCGATATTCATCAAAGATACCCACACCTCCTGGTTGGTGGCAAAGCACGAAGCATCAGAGACTATCCAAGTGCAACTAACAGTGGATTAAACTGCCTTCCAGTTTATAGCCTGCTACAGACCACCCTCCCAAACCCAGGAACCCCACTCAGCCTTTCTGAGAACACTGGAAAATATGAAGGTCTCTCCAAACACCATTATATTGGGTGACTTCAACTACCCAAACATAGACTGGGAGTATTACTCTAGCTCCAACACCCTAGCCCAAAGGTTCCTAGAATTTATAAACTCAAATGCTATGGAACAACTTGTTACCACTCCCACAAGAGGGGAAAACATACTGGACCTGATCATCACCAACATGGGGACTCTATACTCCAGACCAGAAGTGTATCCCTCACTGGTAAGATCAGACCATAAACTAATCTCACTGGATATTCACATCCCGACCCCACCCCTGCCCAGAAATCCACAGTGAAAAACTTCTCTAAAGCAAATTTCACACTCGTCAAAACCGAGGTGGAATCCTTCAAAGCCCCCGGGCCTGTGGAAAATACGGCCCAGACCGCAGAATCCTTTATAAACGTATTCTATGAACACCTTCAGGAATGCATGGATCATGCGATCCCAAATAAAACCAAGACCCAATCCTCCAAAGGCAGACGTCCTGTCTGGTGGACCCCAGCCATAAACAAACTATACAATAGAAGGAGGAGGAAGCTACTAAATGATAGAGCAAAATCCCAAAAAGGGAAGGCATCACTGATCAGTATTAGCAAAAAACTACGGGCATTCATAAAATTGTCTAAGGCCAGCTCCGAGAGAAAAATTGCACAGGACACTAAGGATAATCACAAGGCTTTCTTTAGTTATGTTAGGAACCTGGGTGGTAATTCCCAGATATGCTCAGAATTAGTCCAGAATGACAAAATACACTGAACCCACAGACATTGCCAACATCCTAGCTGACAGGTTCAGCGCAAACTTCCATCACCACCCCACCAAAAGGGCAAATATCTATCCCAGCAGAGTGCTGCCCCCCCTGACATCTCAGATGCTCAGGTAAGAGCCGCCCTCTCCAAAGCAAAAAACACAGCATCAATGGGACCAGACGGTGTCCTGGCTGCCCTCATGAACTCCAAGAAGAGCTAAACCCAAACATAAAACTACTGTTCAATCTCAGCCTTACTACAGGATATGTGCCCAAAGAGTGGCGTACAGCAACAGTGGTCCCTCTCCATAAAGGTTGGTGCCTCAACGGATCCTGGAAACTATCGCCCCATAAGCCTGACTAGCTTGGTCTGCAAAGCTATGAAAGGATCATCATGGACCTCATAAATAAAGATATTGGGGACCTACAGACACTGGATCCTACCCAGTTCGGCTTTGTTAAGGGCAGATCCTGCCTCTTAAACCTGGTTGATTTCTTTGAAACAGTCACCAAGGCCATTGACGAGGGAAGGTGGTCCACACAGCCTACCTGGACCTCGCAAAGCCTTCGATACAATACCCCATTCTGGCATTATAGATAGCTCACCAGCTTAAATATAAAACCCCTATGTCACTAGATGGATTGCAAACTGGCTCAAGGACAGAACCCACATGGTTAGAATTGCTGAAGCCATGTCAGACTCCAAACCAGTTACAAGTGGTGTCCCACAAGGCTCAGTCCTGGGACCTCTCTTCTTCGGTATATATTTTCGAGGTACAGGCCAACACGAAGGACTGTGGCTGACCAAGTTCGCAGATGACTGCAAACTGGGCCCATAATTGACTCTCCAGCCGACACAAGCATCCTCCAAAAGGGCCTCATAGAAACAGACAACTGGTGCCAGAGCCATGGCCTCAAGCTAAATGCCAAAAGTGTATAGTCATCCCTTTGGCAAAACAAAGTGCCCACAAATTACCACATAGGTGGTAATCCATTGGCACAGAAGAAGTAATTAGGACCTGGGACCCAAGTTGATAGCAATCTCTCATTTGACAACCACGTGGCCAAAGTGGTTAGAAAAACATTTTATATAGCCCACTTAATCATGAAGGGATTCACATCTAGATCAGGGGAGGTCATCATGCCTCTTTACTCATCCCTCATCAGGCCCATAATTGAGTACAATGCCCCTTTTGGGGTTTACCTTACCAGACACCTGCAGCAACTGGAAAGACCCCAAAAGTACCTCACCAAGAGGATCAAAGGGCTCAAACAGATGCCATATGCTGCCCGGTTAAAGAAACTCCAGCTCTACTCAGTGGCATATACCGCCTGTTCAGAGGCGATCTGTGCCTGATGTATAAAGCCATGTCCAACCCGGAATTAATGGACATGCTGCACCTCAGAAAATCCAAATCCCATCGAGCCACGCCGAGACACTTGAACCTCAGCACTGAAATAAATAGGACATGCTGGAGGGACAGATTCATAACCCAGAGGCTCCCTTCACTCTGGAATAAAATCCCAGTCCAGGTTAGGCAGAGTCCCTCATTGACTCTCTTCAAGAGGAATCTTGATGAGTGGATGGGAGATCGTAGGTTTACCCCGGGTATCACTTCTGTGTCACTGTTAGACAGAGGCACAGTATACTAACCTAGAAAAAGGGCATAGCAAAATAAATTTAAAATGGGTGGCGAAAGCCAAACACATTCTGGCTAAGCTTATAAATGCCCTAGGGCAGATAGCCTAGTATGAACCTATGATGCTCGCTTCAGCAGGTTCGCAGGCCACTGCTGAGACCCATTCAGAGTCCAGTATGCCGCAAGATACTTCTTCGACTATGGAACCTGCGGATATCTCTACCGTGGATGGGTCCGGAGCCGCTGTGCAGGCACTGGCTTCTGAGGCAGTTCTTTGCTCTACCACTGTTCGAATTAAACCGACGACTTCATTTCTAACCAAAACTACCGAGTTTCTTAGGCCCAGAGTACGCACTGTGCCTAGAAAACCGATGACCAAAGCGCATGCTCAGGCCCCCATGCCAAAAAAACAAATGCTCAGAATGGCTGAAGACCTTATTACACTGATTAGGGGAAGTCAGCCTTCCTCTGCAAAGAGACAAAGAACTCAGTCCCCTTCAGGTTCTACAGACCAGGAGTCCGATGACTCTGACATTTCTGATTATGAAGACGTGCCCTTATCCGCCTATGAGGATTCAGATGCAGAGGAATCCATTCCCTTTGCCTCCCCTCCAGAGGATTTTTCTTTTGGTGAAACCTTGCATGCATTTCCATTGGGAATGCCAAGACTATCCTCAGTCCAAAAAGAGACTCAGAGAATTTTTAGAGTTGCCTCAGCACAGACCTTTAGCTATACCCCCTGTCCTGGATGTTGTGGATGATGTTTTCATGGAATCCAGTCTTACTCCTGACACTTTACCTCCTGCCCCTAGGAAACCTGACGGGTACAACAGAGTACCTGATACTCACAAGTTTCTGTTCAAGAATCCTACTGCTGACACGGAGATCATTTCACAGGAGCCTAAAGGTATCAAGGCTACTACAGCCAAGAATCCCACCCCTTCGGACAGGGATTTCAGAGCTTTGGACAGATGGGGTTAGAAGGTATATACCCTCTTTTCCCGTTTTGTTACCAG
>NW_025051169.1:0-12466 GCF_019279795.1 Protopterus annectens | reverse complement strand
GAGTGTTTAATTCCTTTAGGCCCTTGAGAAATTACCTCAGGGTCAGCAGTAGGATTTTTGATAAGAAATTTGTGAGAGTCAGGGACTCTATAGTACCCGTCAGGTTTCCTGGGAGCAGGAGGTAGGGATCTAGATTATGAGATTTTCTCTTTATGTATATGAGTGTACATTTGATTTTTAGGTATAAAAGTATGCTTTTTTAAAATATACATTCTTGCTTTTTTTAAATGTTTTTTTAAATGTTCTTTGTTTCCATATATGCATTATGCTGTTGCATTTTTTAGCTTTGCATATTTATTTATTTTTACATGTTTTGCTTTAATGATTGGGTCATGTGACTTCTTGGCTGCCGGTCATATGACTTTTTTAGACCTATATATACTCTGCATTTGCATTTGTATTTTCAGTATTGATAAAGGATTTTATCCGAAAGCTTTGCTCCTCACATTAAAGTGGTTTTTCTACTGAGAACGTTGTTTGTCTTGCTGGACCTCTTGGCATCTGTGTTTGGACAGAAGACCTAAGAATTCCCAGAGTCTCTTTTTAGACTGAGGGTAGTCCTGACATTCCCATTTGAAATGCTCCATTAAAGTATGTAGGGTTTCCCCAAAGGGAAAGTCCTTGGGTGGAGAGGCTGAAGGAATGGACTCCTCTGCCTCAGGCGCCTCATAAGTAGAAAGGGGTTACAGGTCTTCATATTCAGATGCCTTGAAGTCATCAGACTCCTGTTCAGATAAAAAGTACAGTTTTGTACCTACCATAAATGTAGATGTTCGAAGATCCACATTGCTGCAGTCATAACACTTGGGTAGTCCGCTGTCCCAGTCGGCCCGAATACCAAAGAGCAGGTTGACGCCGTCATGGCAAGATTTGTCTGACGTCAGGACGTCAGGGTATAAATGCGCATGACCGATGTCATATCTTCAGTCTTTTCTTGCCCCAGATGTCAGAAGTCCCTAAAAGGATAAGGCCAAACCAAAAACAACAACAGCAACAACAACACACCAAACACCCCTGTACCCCATATATATACAATATATACAAAGTTAGAATGGTACCCTCTCACTCACACAACCACCCCCAAACAAAGAGGGGAAGGAGTGAGTGGTTGACTGCAGTAATGTGGATCTTCGAACATCTACATTTATGGTAGGTACAAAACTGTACTATGTTCTTCATCTCACATTGCTGCAGTCATAACACTTGGGTAGAATTCCAAAGCAGAGGTAAGGGAGGATGGCAAAATCACAAAGAAGCAGGAGCTGCCAACATGCTCCTGTAAAATGGCAGTGGCAAACCAGCCCTAGATTTAGGAGTAGAGAGGAAGGTGATAATGCTTAGAGAAAGTGTGTACTGAACTCCAAGTAGCTGCCTCCAAAATATCCTTAGTTGCCACCCCCCTTAACAATGCTGTGGAAGTGGCAGTAGTCCTAGTGGAATGAGGTTTAATCCCAGCCGAACTTCCTTGCCATGATGGGAGTAACAGAAAGTAATGCACAACCCAATCCACTTAGAAATAGTTTGTTTTGACACAGGCTTGCCCTGAGAACCTAGGAGCAAAAGAAACAAACAACTGCTGAGACTGCCTGAATTCCTTAGTCCTGCTTAAATAGTAACGCAACTGCCTGTGTACATCCAAAGTGTGCAAAATCTTTTCCCTATTCTGGGATTTGCATAAAAGTAGGTAAATGAATAGTTTGGTTTAAAGCCACACTAGAAACCACTTTAGGCATAAAGGAAAGGTTAGTACGAAGATACCCTATCCTTATGGAAAATTAAGAAAGGCTCCACCGTCATAAGGGCCTGCAATTCAGACACCCTTCTTGCAGAGGTAATGGCTAACAAAAAAGCAGTCTTCCATGACAAATATTTCAATTCAGTCGTAGCTGCCGGCTCAAAGGGCTGTAGAGTGAGTTTCTCCAACACAAAATTGAGATCCCAAGCAGGAGTAGGGCTTTACTGGGGGTCTTATATTCTTTGCCCCTCTAAGAAATTGCTTGAACAAAGGATGAGAAAACAATGGAGGGTCACAATCATAGTGAGCTGAAATTGCTGCAGCATGAATCTTAATGGAAGAGAAAGACAAACCCTTGTCCAATAACTCAGTAAGATATTGAAGAGCCCCACTCAAATTAGGCTCTGAAACATCCAAATGTTTTGCTGCACTCCAAAACAAAAATCTCTTCCATTTCTCTTTGTACACTCTCCTTGTACTAGGTCTTCTGGCTTCCATAATCACATTCAAAACTTGTTGGGGAAGCTGAGACCTGCTATGGTTCAAAACAGAATATGCCAGGCTGTTAGATGAAGAGAGTGAAGGTTGACATTGAGTAGGTGACCATTCTCCTGAGACAATAGGTGTGGAATCAAAGGTAAGGTCCATGGAAGCTTCCTTACGAGACTCCTCAGTAATGGGTACCAGTGCTGCCGAGGCCAATCTGGAGCTATTAAAATCATCCTTGGCTTGTCCTGTCTGACCTTTAAGAGTACCCTTGGTAGGAGAGGCAGAGGTGGAAAGGCATACACGTGAAGATTTTTCCAACTGAAAGAAAGAGCATCCACTTTCCAAGCTGTGTGATGAAACCTTTCGCAAAACTTTGGCAGCTGGTGGTTTAGTGGAGAAGTTTAACAGATCTATGTCTGGAGTCCCCATGACACTGTCAATTTCTGAAATACATGAAGATCCAGTTTCCACTCGTGGGGATCCATGATATGTCTGCTTAATACATCTGCTAAGGAGTTCTGTGCTCCCGGCAGAAACCTTGCCTGTAGATTTAGTTGTAGGCTGAGAGCAGTCTCCCACAGAATCATTGCTTGCCTGCATAGAGGATAAGAATGTGTTCCCCCTTGCTTGTTGATGTACCACATGACAGTTGTGTTGTCTGTCAGAATCAACACCTGTCCTGGAAGAAGTAAATCCTTGAAAGCCATTAATGCAAATTGGACTGCTAACATCTCCTTCATGTTGATATGTAGATGCTGTAGTCTGGGAGGCCACTTGTCTTGTATCCATTTTCCATTCAGATGAGCACCCCAAGCTGTGTCTGAGGCATCTGTCGTTAAAATCTGACTTGCCTCTGGTCGGGTCACAGAGAGTCCCTTGTTTTGGTGACATTCCTGAGCCCACCACAAAAATTCCTGTTGAATGCAAGGTATTATTTGAATGACAGTGTCCAAATCCTGGCAGTGCTGTGTCCATACATTCTTGAGATACCATTGCAGCTTCCTCATATGCAGTTTGGCATTGGGAAGCACCTGAATACAAGATGCCATGAACCCTAAGGCTTGAAGGACTGTCCTTGCAGTCAGCCCGGACTGATGAGATAGTTGATGGTAATCCCTATGCGGTATCTGTTTCCCACAAGAAATACAGTTATTCACTTTTTCTGACATCCGGTAAAATACTGAGGCAAGAAAAAACCAAAATATTCTCAACGTACTTAGCCAACTTGGATTCGGGTCTGAAACTCCGACTTCGGAAAATCTCAGAACGCCAACCTGCACTTGCAACGCTGCTTCTGCATCGGACCACGCGGCAAAAAAGACTGAAGATATGACGTCGGTCATGCGCATTTATACCCTGACGTCCTGACGTCAGACAAATGCGCCATGACCGGCGTCAGCCTTATACTTTGGTATTCGGGCCGACTGGGACAGCGGACTACCCAAGTGTTATGACTGCAGCAATGTGAGATGAAGAACATCTACTAGGGACAAATCTCCTTTTCTTTTAAAAGGGGTAGCTTGGCTTCCCCTGATCAGCATTATAAGGTCTTCCGTCATTTTAAGCATTTGAGACTGAGGCAAGGAAGCAGGTGCCTGAGATTGGGTCATCAGTTTCTCGGGTGTGGTTCATACCCTGGGCCTTAGAAACTCGGTAGTTTTCGAAAGAATGGTAGATGCGAAAGAAGTCGTTGGTCTGTGTCGAGAATAGTGCTGGCACTTCCTTGGAAGCCGGTGCCTGTTCAGTAGCTCTGGGCCCATCCAAGGTGGAGACATCCACAGGAACCTTAGTCGATGAAGAGTCTCGTGCATACCAGACCAAAGGGTCTCTGTAGTGGCTCGGTAAACCACAGAAGTGAGCATCAGGGGCTGCGAAGCAACCTCACTGAGGACCGGAGAACTGGATTTACTAGCTTAATGGAAGCGCTTGCGTAGGTTTGGACCTGTGTAGTCTGCCTCTGTCTTTATCCTTACTTTTGTTGGAAGATCTGCTGTCGGATGGCTTACCAAAGCCATATCGGAATTTGAGGACTGACAGCGAAAAAAATCTAGCTACAGTAAGGGCCCGAGGACATATAGTTCTGTCGTAGAACAAAGCACAAAAGCGACAGCGGAGACGCCGTGGTCTGGGTCACAAGTGACGCAGTAAGAATGAAAGCCTCAGTGTGGTATTTGCTTTCCACAGGAGAGACAATTGTTAACTTTTTCTGACATCGGTTAGAGCAAGAAATAAGAATCCCCAACGGGGTACTTAGCTTTAGAAGACTTCAACTTAAATTTGAAAAATGAAAACTCAGTTAGCGGCCGACCTGCACTCATGAACTGCTTCTGCTTTGGGCTCCTTGACAAGAAGGACTGATTTAAAGGCGCCGGCTGCCTTATTTTACACTACTGACGACCTGACGTCAGTCCTGGAGCAATGGCAACCAACACAGAAATACTAACCCTCTGGTATTCGGGCTGACTGAGGGCTACCCTGGCAGGGATAACCCATATGTGATGACTGCAACAGTGAAACATGAAGAACATCTGTAAATTCACCCTGGGGGTTCCACATGTGCCTCTCTTGGACAGGGGCAATAGGTGCTGATCATGCAAACAAGGATAGAATTTGACTAGGCTTGTAAGGGCCCTAGAGCTATTAACAGAGTAACTTCTATGATCCTATGAGTGGTGGTGAGACTGTGTTACTGGAATTTGATGGATCCTGATTACCTACTTGTACAGTAAAACTACTGACATTAAATTTAAACATCTAAAAGGGACTGGGAAAAGGCAGAAAAAGTTAATTTTCTGTAAAGCCTCACTGTACTGTAGTTACTGATGATGATAATGCAATTTTATGGTAAAAGACAGACGCTGAACTGAGCACAATCACTGGCATTCCTGACTGTGACACTAAGGCTGAAGTTTTGTCAGTGGTCTGCGGGATCTCACATGCTTTTGGCTTTAAAAATGCAATATCCTCAGTTATGGGCAGCACATGAATTTGACTGTGGGCATGTACAAGCCTTTGAAATTTAGAGTGAGCAGGGAAGAATTACACCATATTAAAAGCAGTACAATATTCTCAGAGAAACAGTGCTAGAAAATCTTTACAGATGTGGGAGGACCTAGGTATAGTTGAAAAGGGCACAGCCTCTTCAAACTTTCCTATATGGCCTGCATGAAAAAGTAAGGGACTTTGAGAATGACAACAGATTTCCACTTAAATACATTACACCAGAAACAGCGCACCTAGCAGCAATACCAGGGGTTATACCTACAATGTCCCTCACAGCAAAGAATTTTCAGTCAGATGCAACTAATGGATTCTTTTTGATACATTTGACTACAGAGTTATCCCAGAGGTTTGTTTTCAGATCTAAGAATCAGCAGTATTTAATGAGGAGGTTAACTCAGGGATTTTATTCTTTCTCTGTTTTTTTTTTCCTCCAATGTGATGGGGAGAATTCTTGAACTTTTACATCTAGGAGAAAAAAGCAATACAATACATTGACGACATACTGATTCATACAGAAAGGAGAAGCATTTAGAAATATTACATTTGCTGTGCACAGCTCTCAGCCAAGCAAGACTCTAACTGAATGCTGACAAGGCACAGTTATCACAAACAGAAGAATAATCCTCTGGAAAATCACAGTGAAAACAAGTGGGGCAAACAGTCAAAAGAGAAAAGCACCTGACTGTAAATTAAAGAGCACCATACTGAAGTATTTGACTTCAGTTTGGTGCTAAGTGGTTTACACTGGATTTTTCTATTTTTTGGCTCATTACAGACAGATGTAAAATTCTTGGGGCTGAAGGTATCAGGAAAGGGTAAAACTACAGGTACAATGTGCATTGAGGTTATTTTTATGCCTTCTTCTATATACTCACTAAACATTGGTTTTGTGTGTTTTTGCCTGATGAAGCCTGCTGGAGAAAGTTTTACTTGCACATTAACGATACTGCTGCTTTTGGTCGTTTCCAGTGTTTTTTTATTTTTCTTTTTTGTTCACCTTTTGGAGTTACTGGATTTAGAAGCTACTCGCTGTTGTTTTTTCTGACACTGGACTTCTGTATCGGTGAATGATTGCCACGGATAAGGCACGCTTTAGAATTTTATCCATGCACTACATTCTACTAGTAACATGGCTGTAACTGTCACCCAGACCATCAGCGACACTGTGGATGTAATTCAAAATCGGCTTTTAGAGGGATTAAATTTAGGTAATACTAGGCCTAATGTTCCTGGTGTATCTACTTCAGATTTAATATCTTCATATAAAATTTCGATTCATGAATTGGAAGAGACTGTCATGTATTATAAGTAAAGCTACGATGGCAACACAATTTTACATTTTTCAGTATATTTACATAATAAATATGCTCCAGAAATTGTAGTTTATTGGGCCGTTTGGGCAGTTTTTCCATCTCTTTCAACTTTCTGGTTTAAAAGCCTTGCTATGCTTTTCCCGCCTTTCCTGTAACTAGTGTAGCCCAGATACAGATTTGCTGTATCCAAGACTGTATGTCATTTCCTTGAGCCCCCAAGCCTTTCTGTGTTGGGGGCTCTTAGCTTATCAGTGAGTGAGTAAGCACTAGGAAGCCTTCTAGCTATCAATGGAGTGGTAAGAACTAGGTAGCCTATCTACCACAAGAGGAGTGGTTTATGGCACAGAAATTGTAGCTTATTGGCCGTTTGGGCAGTTTTTCCATCTCTTTCAACTTTCTGGTTTAAAAGCCCGCATTTGTGCTCATTTCCAGGCTTTCCTGTAACTAGTCTAGTCCAGATAATAATTTGCAGTATCCAGGACTGTTTGTAAGGTTCTGAGCGGTGCCAAAGTCTGCTCTTCAGTTCTTCCCTTAAATATGCTGGTTCTCTCCTCTCCTGCACTTTTACTAGCTTATTAGTTTAACACTTTACCAGACTTCTTGTAGCAATTATTATAGTACACAAAAGTGCTACCAGGACTAAATGTTCTACAAGGAAACAGTTCCAATACTTATTATTAATGACCACCCCTTACAGGCATGTCTAAAGTTTAGTTCCCTGTGCATTCTCCATTAACCCAGTGAACTCTTGGGCATCCTGAGGCAATGTAGCAACTGCCTCATGTACACTGACAACCCTCCTTACTCCTCCCAACACTCAGACTTGTGAGAGGTGCACTTATATAACCAAACTGGAAGCCACATACTCTCCAGCCAAGACTGGAATAGCTGGTCGAAAGGAGAAGGTCAACACTTGCAAAAAACCACATACCACATGGAACAATATAGCCCCTCCAGAACACACACACACCACCAATGCCTTCACATAAAAACACACACACACCCACATTCACGGAGGCTCTCAATAAAAATCTACCCAAACAGCAGAGACCTCCAATGCAGAAAAGCACTCAACCACCACAACACAACACTAATCACAAGACATATAACTCTCCTAAACAGTGTGCCACTCAACTAAAGCCCCTAAGGCAAAACAGCATGCCCAGCACACTAGTCATAGGTGACTCGATAGTGAGGCAACACTGATGTCCCACTCACTAGGTTGAACAATGAGAAAGTAACAGTTAGCTGCCTGTCAGGCGCCAGGATCCTTCACATAACGCATGCACTAAGTTCCCTCAATAACAAGTATAAATATGACTCTGTCATTGTACATGGGGGTGGGAATGACCTGGAGACGACTCCTCCCTGGACTACATGAAAACAGACATGGAGCAGCTCTCAGATTATGTAGCCCAGACGGGTATGACCCAAGCCCTGAGCAACATCCTACCATCACCCAGAATGATACTACAGTACAAGCAGAAAATGATTGATTTCAACAATTGGCTACGTTTCTGGTGTCATTCTAACGGGATCCAGTATCTGTCTGCCTGGGATGACATAATTGACGGACCTCAATGTTTTGCCAGAGATGGCCTGCATTTGTCACCCCTGGGCTTCTGGATACTGGCCAAGGCTCTTGTCAACTATAGTGCCTTTTTTAGGCAGTGTTCCAAAGACCAAATTACCACCATAACAGCTACAAGTAAATGCAATCTGAGGGTCATGCTGCTCAACGCTAGAAGTCTAAATCTCAAAATGCACTCGCTCGAAGTACTCCTTAAAATGGAGAACATTGACATTTGTGCTGTAACAGAGACCTGGTTCAAGGCAGCAGAAAGCACCCCTGCACTACCAGGCTATAACTCACTCCACACCTTTCGGTCACAGAGCTTGGACCAAAGCTCCAAAGGCAGTGGTGTTTCCATATTCATAAAGGATGTGCACACCTCCAAACTAGTAGCCCAACATAATGCATCTGAGATACTTCAGGTGCAGCTAACATTGGGTAAGACAGTGATTCGGGTAGTAGCCTGCTATAGGTCCCCAACCATGTCCAAAGACTCACACTCCATGTTCCTAATCACTCTGGAGAATATTAGGGTCCAACCTAACACTCTCATACTGGAAGACTTCAACTACCCCTCCAGTAACTGGGAAAACTAGTTATGTACCAATACACTTGCCCAACGTTTCCTGGAATTCATTAATTCCAGTGCCCTGGACCAGCTCGTCGTTTTACCCTGACTAGAGTAGCAACATCCTTGGCCTGGTCATTAATAACATGGCGACCGCTGCTCTACACCAATAGTCAACTCCTCCCTGGTTAGATCTGACCACAAACTAATACCTTGGAAATCCATATCCCTCCCACCCCACCCCTGGCAAAGGTAACTACTATGAAAAACTTTCTCCAAATCTAACTTTTGGGCTCCTTGGGTAAAAGAGAGGTGGCTAACTTCATGGCAACCATGCAAATGGAGAATAGTTGCATGACTAAGGAATCATACACCAATGCACTGTACAAACACATACACAAATGCATGGATCTTGCCTTTTACCCAATATTACCAAGATGCTCTCTCTCCAAAAAGGAAGCCAATCTGCCATAAACAAACCTCTCTACAACAGTGAGGGAGGAAACTGATGCAGAATAAGGTGAAGTCCTAAGATTGGAAAAACTCCCTTATCGTCAGTGTTAACAAAAAGTTGAGATCCTTCATCAAATCCTCTAAAAGCCAGCTATGAAAACAGAATTGCAGCAGATAGTAAAGACAAGCAATAAAAGGCCTTCTATAGTCAAGTGTAAACAATCTCCACGACAAATACTCCAGATTTGCTCTTGAGCTACTGCACAATGATACCTCCTATAAATTTAACAGCCAACAGATATTAAGCCAAAATAGTGTATCGGCTAGATTCAGTCCAAACCCCCAAAGGGACTAATCACAATACCAGTAGATTGCCAGGCACCCAGTATTACTGCTGCAAAGGTTAAACAGGACTGTCTGCTGCCAAGAAAACAGCTTCTATGGGACTTGACAATATCCCTGGCTGTGTTCTAAATGAACTACAGAGTGAACTGGCACCTCACCTATGTGCCCTGTTCAATTACAGCCTCACTTCAGGCTTTGTCCCCTAAAGAATGGCACACAGTCATCCTTCTCCACAAAGCAGGAGTGATTACAGACCCTGGGAGCTATCGTCCCATTAGCCTGACGAGTCCGATATGCAAAGCTATAGAACGCATCATCATGGACTTAATAAACAAGGTTATAGGGAATCTCCAAACTCTGGATCCTACACAGTTTGGTTTTTGGAAGGGTAGATCATGCCTGCCACAGGCTAAGCTACTGGGAATAACCATAGACTCCCACCTAAAATTTGATAGTCATCTGAACTTAACTATTAAAAAAGTACATGCCAAACTGGGGTCACTTTCTACAATCGTAGATCAAACCATTTCTTACCAACAACACAAGATCAGCCATTGCTCGCTTCCTCAACTTCTATCCACTCCTCACTTCTGTGCATCTCCCATTCTGACTAATCTCAACAAAACTGAATCTAAGCAAAATGGAAGCTTGCTATAACAGAATTGGTTCTGCTTTGCTGCAAATTGCTCATATAGAACTCATCATTCGTACTGCTTCTTGAGACAGCTCCACTGGCTTGAACTGCCCAACTCTCCTAACCTAGCAATCAGCTTCCCCTCTGCCTCTGTCACTTCTATCTTATTACCTCCCCCAATAAGTGTCCTGCCCTCAAAAACCTAGTAATAACATCACGCCTCCAGCCAAAGGCCTCTCTAGATCATCAAGCAACCACTACTAGAAGTCACCAACAGCTGCTAATAGCTTTGGAGATGCACTTATATAGTAGTTCGTATAAAAATGGAACTCTGTCCCTATTCAGCATTCAAAAACACATCATCCAAAGCCCTTTAAAGACCTCATCAGGCAACATCTCAAGCAAAGTTGGCAGTGCCATGATTGCTCCCCCAGGGGCTAGTGGAAAGCGGATAACATATGCATACTAAATCTAGAGCAATTTATAATAGTTTTCAATCTTACTCACAAACACTGGCTATTAATCTACAATGTATGTACTGTACCTGTGTACTATGTATTCTGATTTTACATTCCAAAGTTCAGGCTGTAATAATTACAAATCTATTAATTTACCTTTTATTTTAAAATTAATATCTTTTTTTTGATTGTTCTTCCACTGTAACCGCTTGTGCCGCATGCCACCGTAAAACATGTCTCTTTGCACTCTGTGTGTATACTGATTATGTTCCAAATAACTAAATGTGTCTGTAATTTTTCTTGTGGAGTTTTCCCGGCCCCCTGCTGAAAAGGGCCTTTCGCTCAGTCAGACACTGCTAACAAAATGGTAAAATAACAAAATAAAAATAAACTTCTGGTCAACTTCTTGTCAGTCACCAGAGCTGTGGATGAGCCAAGGTGGTTCATACAGCCTACCTTGATCTGGCTAAGACTTTGATACCATTCCCCACTCAGGAATCAGAAAATCATCATTAGGCATCAACCCCTATATCACTAGGTGGGTTGCAAACTGGCTCAGATAGAACCTACAGTATGAAAGTAGCTGATTCCAATAACTGCTGACCAGGGGTCACGCAGTGGAGTCCCAGGGTTCGTCCTGGGTCCTTTCCTGTTTGCTATCTACCTTGAAGTGCAGGCTAACATGAAGGAACTCTGGCTGATAAAGTTCACAGACAGTTGCAAGTTGGGAGATATTATAACTCTTCAAGTGATGTTGACATCTACAGAAATGCCTTCACTGAGACAAACAACTGGTGTCAGAAAGTACAGTTGTGTACACTTAGCATAATGAAGATGTTCGAAAGTGTATTCACTGCTGTGGTCATCACTTTGGGTTATTTTGCTTGCAGTAGCCCCTGCTAATAGGCCCGGATTAACAAAGTCTTGTGTCCTGCATCGGGTTAAGCTTTCCCCTTCTTCCATGACGCGCCAGGTCGTCAGGGTATAAAACATGCAGCCTAATTTATTATAACGCTTTTCTTGCCCTCGATGTCGTGGTGCCCCTTAATGGGAAGTACTAAATCTATAAATATACAAGGTTATACCTCCACAAAAAAGCAAATACACCAAAAAGCTTTAAAGATAGCAAAGGAAAGTAGACGTGATATCCAAAAAGAAGGGGGCTGGAGGGAGGGTAATAGGACTGCAATGGTCACACCTAACATCAACATTTATGGCAAGTGTGTGCACAACTGTACTATGTTCTTTCTGTGTGTTTCCACTGTTGCAGTCATCACTTTTGGGTAAATTCCAAAGCCAAGGATGGGAGGAGGAATTTAAACAGAATTAGACCAGCTAAAGGCTCTGGTAAGACTGCAGGGCAAGCCAGCCTGGATTTAGAGAAAATTGGCAGATGGTAATGCTTGCGGAGGAAAGCATGTGTAAGAGAACTCCAGGTAGCAGCTTCTAGGATGTCCCTGGTAGGGACGCCTGAGAAAGCTGGGGCTGTAGAGGTAGCTACAAACCTGGTGGTAGAGTGGGGGTCTGATCCCCTCTGTGGGATAGGTTTTCCATGCTTGTAAATATAAAAATGAATGTAATGGCCTATCCATTTGAAATGGTTTACTTTGAAATAGCTCCTCTGCCCTTGGCAAATGCCACCAGCAGCTGGATCAGATTTCCTTTGATGTTTAGTTCTGTCCAAGCAGAACTAAGTTGTGCACATTCACGGAGTGCAGAATGCATTCCCCTTGTTCTGTGGATTAGGAATAAGGTTGGCAAATGTGTGGGACTGATTAAGGCCACACCGATACCACCTTAATGGCGAGTGGATCATCCAGGACACCCTGTCTGCATGAAAGATGATGAGCGACCTCACTGCCAAGGAGTCTGTAATTCAGATAATTCTTCTTGCT
>NW_025051168.1:0-35407 GCF_019279795.1 Protopterus annectens | reverse complement strand
CATGATCAGATGGGCAATGTAGAAGGTCTTTCGAACCACTTTAGCAACGCGAGTGTCAAATGAGAGGCCACTGTCAACCTGGGTACCCAGGTCCCTCATAACCTCTTCTGTGCTTAGTGGGTTGCCATCTGTATGGTAGCTTGGGGTTACCTTGTTTTTCCCGAAGGGTATGACTGTACACTTTTTGCTTAACTTCAGGCCATGGCTCTGGCACCAGCTATCAGTTTCCGTGAGACCCCTCTGAAGGATGTCTGTGTCCGATGTACTATCCACTATGGCACCCAGTTTGCAGTCATCCGCAAACTTTGTCAGCCATAGTCCTCCTATGTTTGCCTGTACTTGAGAAGTAGATGCCAACAATAGGGGGCCAAGGACTGAGCCCTGTGGGACACCACTTGTAACTGGCTTGGAGTCTGACATGGCTCCAGCAACTCTAACCCTGTGGGTTCTGTCCTTTAGCCAGTTTGCAACCCATCTTGTGACATATGGGTTTACATTTAAGCTGGTAAGTTTCTCTATGATACCCGAGTGGGGTATTGTGTCGAAAGCTTTTGCAAGGTCAAGGTAGGCTGTATGGACTGCCTTTCCCTCATCAATGGCCTTGGTAACTGTTACGAAGAAGTCGACCAAGTTCAAAAGGCAAGATCTGCCCTTGACAAAGCCAAACTGGGTTGGGTCCAAGGTCTGCAAGTCCCCTATGTTCTTGTTTATGAGTTCCATTATGATCCTCTCCATAGCTTTGCAGACCAGGCTTGGTAAGCTTATGGCGCGGTAATTACCAGGGTCCAGAGAGGCACCGCCTTTGTGGAGTGGGACCACAGTTGTCAGACGCCACTCCTTGGGCACATGTCCTGTGGTAAGGCTAAGATTAAACAGCTGCCTTATGTGCGGGTTTAGTTCTTCATTGAGTTCATGTAGCACACAGCCGGGACACCATCCGGTCCCATTGATGCTGTGTTTTTAGCTTTAGAGAGAGCAGCTTTCACCTGTGCATTTGAGATGTCTGGGAGGCTACACTCTGTTGGGATAGTTATCTCCTTTGGGGAGAGGGTGAAGTTTGCGCTGAACCTGTCTGCCAGTATGTTGGCAATGTCTGTGGGTTCAGTGATTTTTGTATCATTTGGACTAATTCTGAGCATATCTGGGAGTTTCCACCCAGGTTTCTGACATAGCTGAAGAAGGCCTTATGATTGTCTTTTTGAATCTATGGCAATTTGTTTCTCAAAGTTGGCCTTGGATGATTTTATGAGGGATCGTAGTTTCTTGCTAGTACTGATCAAAGATGCCTTCCCTTTTTGGGATTTTTCTCTATCATGTAATAGCTTTCTCCTCTTATTGTAAAGTTTGTTTATGGCTGGGGTCCACCAGACTGGATGTTTGCCCTTGGTGGAAAGAGTCTTGGTTTTATTTGGGATTGCCTGATCCATGCAGTCCTGAAGGTGTTCATAGAAGGCATTTGTAAGGGCTTCCGCAGATTGGGTTGTGGTTTCCATTGTCTCGGGGGCCTTGAAGGATACCACATCTGTCTTGAGTAGTGTGAAGTTTGCTTTAGAGAAGTTCTTCACTGTGGTCTTTTTGTTTGGGGTGGGGGCGGGATGTGGATTTCTAGTGAGATTAGTTTATGATCTGATCTCACCAAAGAGGGATATACTTCCGGTGTGGAGCATTTTGTCCCCATGTTTGTGATGATGAGATCTAGTATATTTTCTCCTCTTGTGGGGACGGTGACTAGTTGTTCCATGGCATTTGAATTTATGAACTCCAGGAACCTTTGGGCTAGAAAGTTGGGGCTTGAGTAATGTTCCCAGTCTATATTCGGGTAGTTAAAATCACCCAATATGATGGCGTTTGGTGATACATTTATACCCTCCAGTGTCTTCAGGAAGGCTGTGTGGGTTTCCTGAGTTGGAAAGTGGACGTCCTCTCTTTCAGCTGGAGAGCTCTAACAGTGTATGCATTTCCACCTCTTCCATTAATGACCAAGGTCTTACTGAAGATCAGGGCAGAGCAGCCAAGAGTGATTCTGATAGCTCCGGACTGGCCAAGACAGCACTGGTACCCATTGCTAAAGAGCATGTCACGGACAAAACCATGGCTTGACACAGCACAATTACAAAACTCTGCATTCCAACCTGAAAACATTACAACTAGCTGCCTGGAAAATACCTTGACTCATCACCAGGATAAGCTATCCAAGAGAGTGAAGGATATCATCATGGAAGCTCGCAGGCCTTCCACAAGAAAGGCACACTCAGCAAAATGGAAGAGATTTCACACCTGGAGCACCTCCAAGGGCCTAGATGCAACAGTTATGAACATGGCACATATCCTGGAATATTTGGCAGAAATGCTCCACAATGGCCTGTCTTACTCTTCCATTAAAATTCATGCTTCAGCAATTTCAGCAGAGTACAATACTGATCCACCTGTCTTCTCTCATCCTCTGCTAAGACAGTTTCTAAGAGGAATTAAAAACATCAATCCTCCAAGGAAACCACCACTGCCTACTTGGGATCTTAACTTCATGTTGGAAAAACTAACACTGCCTCCCTTTGAACCAGCAGCATCTGCAGAACTACAGTTCCTCTCTTGGAAGACTGCCTTCCTTCTGGCCATAACCTCAGCAAGAAGAGTATCTGAGTTACAGGCCCTCATGGCAGTACAGCCATTCCTTATTTTTCATCAAGACAGAGTCTCATTGAGAACCAATCCTTTATTTATGCCAAAGGTGGTATCTAGGGTCTCATTAAACCAAGCTATTCACCTGCCTACCTTCTTTCCAAATCCACAAAACAAAGGGGAAAAGCTTCTGCACACCCTGGACATACACAGACAGTTGCGCTACTACTTGGACAGAACTAAAAATTACAGAAAAACTGACCAGTTGTTTGTAGCATATGCCGCTGGTGCACAAGGAAAAGCAATTTCAAAACAGACAGTTTCAAAATGGATAGGGAATTGCATTCGTTTCTGTTACTCCTTTCGTAGAAAAACTGTGCCAGCTAACATTAGACCTCATTCGACCAGAGCCACAGCCACCTCCACAGCCTTCTTAAGAGGGGTGGCTACCATGACATTTTAGAAGCTGCTACATGGAGCTCCGTGCATACATTTTCCAAGCATTACAACTTACCTTTATATTCCAGATCCAGAGCAGGCTTTGCTACAGCAGTCCTGCAGGGCATTTTAGCTACACCATCCTTTACATAGATCCTCCACCCCCAGATTGGCTATGGTATTCTACCCATATGTGATGACTGCAGATGCATCCTTGAAGGACATAGTACAGTTTTGTACCTACCATAAATGTAGATGTCCGATAGGTATGCATCTGCAGTCAGGTTTACCCTCCCTCCTTCCCCTCTGTGGTATTTCTTGGGTACATTCCCCTCCCATAGCTAACTGGGGTTATTTATTATGGTGTATTTGTTTTTATATATGTATATATTTTTGTGCATGTTTGGAATTTATTGCATTTCTTCAAATTTAGCCTTCCTTAGAGGGCACCTGGCATCTGGAGCAAGAAAAACTGAGGAAGATGGCGTCGGCTGACGCTTTTATACCCCAGGCGCTCTGACGTGGGAAGGACATCAGCCGACGCCGGACCCAGACTTTGGAATCTGGCTGACCGAAGGGCTGCCTGAGGCAGGACAACCCATATGTGATGACTGCAGATGCATACCTATCGGACATCCACATTTATGGTAGGTACAAAACTGTACTTTCTGCTACCCTGACCATTGTGACACGTGATGTGATGGTACCTGCTTCTGTCAAACAGTTACAAAGGGTGACTCATATGGCATATTACCTATCTGACTAACATTCAGCAGGGGTATGTGTGACATGTACTCATGGGGAGTCTTGCTTCTTAACGCTGTGTGGTTTATTGCAGGGTATGTCTTATCTGTGGGTAGGAACCTGTACCTCCGCCATGTGCTCTCTACTGCGGTGTCGAGGACGACACACAGCAGTCATTTAGGTTGTGGATGGTGTGAGGTGTTACTATGGTTGTTGAACATCTGTCATGGGTGTGACTTAAGTATGTAAATCTAGGAGTGGTAACCTCTATGTGGGTAGTATGTGTGTACTCTGTGGTGTTGTCAGTCACTGTGCATTAGTAATGTGTTTGAGTGCATTGTCACAGTGTCGTACATGTCACTGTGTCCTTCTCCATATCTGTAGCTGTCATGTGAGGTACATACCGTGGCAGCCATTGTGTGGTGTGGAGGGGTACACTGACCTACATGTCCATAGCTGACACACCATGTCTGCTGACACATACCATGTGCAGGTATTCCAGGAATAGTGTGCCACTGTGACTATCATTGGGGGGACTATTGTACACATTTATGACCCTGTTCACCCCTGACACATGCAGTGGTGGGCAGCCAATCACATATCTGGTGGTTACTGATGTAGGTGATTTGAAATGGGGTATGGTACTCCAGTTTCAACACTGGTGTTCACTCCATGCCTTTGTCACCAGGCACCTGTTGCAATACATCTGTACACATGTGCCTCACTCAGAATATATATACATCTCTCTCTCTCTCTCTCTCTATATATATATATATATATGTGTGTGTGTATATATATATATATATATATATATATATATGTATATATATATATATATATGTTTGTATACATATACACACACACACACATATATATATATATATATATATATATATATATATATATATATATATATATATTAATGTACATATATTGCTATAGATGTGGGGGAGAGTGTGACAGAGAGGGGTGAGAGTGTGACAGAGAGGGGTGAGAGTGACAGAGGGGTGGGACAGGGGAGTGTGAGATCGTCATATACAGTCATGTCTGTAGATAGTCAGATCTGTCTATGTATATGTATCTACATATATCTATATCTGTATGTGTATTACATATATATGTTTCTACATATTCTATCTACATCTGTCTATGTATTCCTACATCCTCTATGTATGTATACATATATGCATATTATATATATATATATATATATATATATATATATATATATATATATATATACATACATACATACATATATTGACATACATATGTATCCATATGATGGATAGGTATATCAACATGTTTGTTTACAAAACTGTATACACACACTAACATACTGCTAAACATACATAACTGTGAAACCTACTTTGTACATTGCACTACAACCTACATTCAACCTACATTGATATGTGCACATAGATGCCCTCACATACATATGCATGTACAGCCTTCACTGATGGTTGCTGTATGTCCCCTGCCCTATGCACATCTTCATATACATATGGATACAGGCCAATGACACATATGGAGGGTTCACAGTATGTAGACTTTTAAAGTATTACTTTACATTACCTTTGTTTGTCACAGCTGCTTGCGTTGCCGTTTGGTTTGGTGTCCTGCTGCTGCTCTGGTTGGCAGTTGTCAGCTTTCGAGTGGGTTTTGATGACTTGTTTTTGTTTGTGTATGTTTTTTTTTCTCTCTCTCTCTCTCTCTCTCTCTCTCCCTACCTCCATAGGGTGCAATGAAAGTATTGCATGTGTGGACTGGGAGTACATCATGCTTTTGTAGGTATCTGCATATGTCCATGTGATGGCCTCTGCACCAATTGTTAGCCAGCATTTGCTATTTGCATGCAGCCAGTTGTGTACTGATTGCAGTTCTCACTGTGATTCCAGGACGGTGCTATAAAAAGGTATGTGAGATAGGCGTAGCCCTTTCAGGGTTTAAGGGCAGGGACCATGCTGGTATGCTGGGGACACTGTTCTGTGAGTGTAAAGGTTAGTATCTCTCTCATATTTCTGGCTGTGTTGTAGATTAACATTTCTCCATTCATTTCTCCAGTTTCCTGTACTAAGTGTGTATGTACATTGACACCTAAGACTACTACTACTGTTAATGTGGGTGTGTGTGCTTTTCTGTGGGACATGTCGTGTAACTGGTATATAGCAGTGGCTCTTGCACTTTGTTGCTATGGCTTCAATATTTGCCCTTTACATTCACTACTTGTATGCCTGCTAGGTGTCTTGACTGTAGTGTGTTGCTGTGGCTTTCCTATTTTCCATGTACATTCACACCTTGGAATGCTTGCTATATCTGCTAGGGTGTTACTGCATGTAGTGTGGTCTGGCCATGGTGTGAGCCTTGACATCTATTAGGGTATTTGAGTATGCTGCTGAGCAGGCCCCAGAGACTCTCAGGTGCATCTTTTATCTGCCTCATGGAATGGTACATATCAGTGGGGTACACCCATTAAATTGCCTGGTATTCTGCAGTTGTGACTGTGGGTTAGCATGAGCATATGTATTACTACACTATTTCTGACATGCAAGTGGTGCATACTTTCAGTACTTCATAGTTACCATTGCATGTGTTGTAACTCCTTTCTGCCTACTGTTTGTACATTTCACAGGGAGTCTGTGGGGCATCCCTGTAACTCAGTCACTGTTGCTATGTCTAGGCTCTTAACTATTCAAATATGGCAGTGTCAGACCTCTCAAGTGTACAGATATTTGCAGGTTGTCCACATTTATGCCTCATATTTTGGTCCATATCTCATAAACAGCTTTTTCTGGCAAATCACTCTGGGCTCAAGTCAGACTATAGTGATAAACATTTCAGTTTCAGACTTCATACCCTTCCAAACATCCAACATAATGCAAAACCTGTTACTCTCTCAACTGTCTAAGTTTGTTGGAGCAATATTTGGAATGTGTCTCTTTTTTTGGGCCTTTGCTCCACATTTTTTACTACTTAGTCCGGATGTGTTCCTGTAAGAGGTTGTGGGGTATGGGCAGTGATTATCCTGCTGTGAGTATGTGTGTGGCTTGCAAGGTGCTACAGTGACATTATTACCTACTAGCTACCAACTAGCATGGCTGTTTTTGTTCACACACTACTATTATAGAAATCCACTACATTTCACAGTAAATATACATGACATGCTTTGTGTACTACACATCCTATATTCCCTTTACATTCATTCCTACTATTACATGATATATTTATTGTAGCACAATGTTCTTATATAACAGTCATGGCTTAGTGGTAAGTCATGCAGACTACTGTTTCCAAGGTCCTGGGTTCGGGACTGACAGTGGGATTTTATTTTGCTTTTGAGCAGACTACAGGCCTTGTCATTCAGAGTGACTAAAGCACTTTTAAGCAGTTATAACTGGGTTAGCGCTGGTTTGCGTGGAGCTCACGCATGCGTACTGGCGTTCAGCTCTGCGCACACCCGCTTACAACTGCTTAAAAGTGCTTACTCTTGTGCACACCCGCGGTAATTTCTTTGAAAGAAATGAAAATGGGGAGACAGAAAAGTGGTGAAAAATGGGTCACAAAGAGGGTAAGACAGTAGGGAAACAAGCTCGGGTTTTGCAGGAGGGATGTAGGTATGGCCCATAGCTGCCCATTTCTTCATCAGCAACAGCTGTGCATATGTTTGTAATTTGATGTGACATTTGAAACCTTCCACCCCTGAGAAAGGTGTAAGGACAAGAATAATACTTGTTGTGCAGCCAATTGTAATTGACAGTTTCCATGTCCAGCAGACATGTGTGCGAAATGGGCAGCTATGTATGGGGCATAATTTTTTTGTGGGTACAGAGTGCCCTTTTTTTTTTTTCAGGTGAGAGTGGTATGTCAGGTACAGGAAGTCGGTATAGCTGGGGAGGTAGGTTGGGTAGGTTAACAGACAAGACAAACAAGACACATACAGGGGCGGTGTATGACACACGTGGGGGGGGTTACACAATTGACGGGGATGGATGTTTGGATATCTAGAGCCCATGAGCCCACAGATGGCAACAGTGGAATTGATACCCCCACCCATGGGCAGTTGCTACTGTGCCTTCACTGCCCAGGACGGGGCTGTGCTGGGGGCTGTGTATGCCGGGCAGCAGGCACGCCCGTTAGTTGTGCCACCTGTGCCTCAAGCTGGCGTAGGGGCCCAAGAACAGCATCCCGGATCTCCCTACGCACCACAGTCCGGACATTACGGAGGGTGAGTGGATGTTCTCCTCCAGCCACACTTGCAGAGGGGGGACGAGCCCCATCCCCTGCAGCGCTTCCACCTGCAGGTGGCACAGGGCCACCAGAGGAGGGTCTGGCCTGGGCACTACTGCCAGGTGCACTCGCCAGCTGAGGAGGGAGAGGTGGGTCTGGTGGAACCCGCCTTCCCTGTCATCCTATGTTTTGCATTATGTCTTGATAGTGTGGGTTAGTAACGTACAATACCATTCACAATTAGTTGTAACAGCATGCATTAGTATTCCCATTAACCAAACACCCAGATATTCAAACCATTGAACAGCAAGCATAACACATGCATATTTTGAACAGCAATGCACAGTCCAACAACATGCAGGGTCAGGTTTGGATGTATGAACAGGGCAGATGCATCAACGTACATGCATATATGTATGAACCAACAGGACAAATGTCTAGGGGTGTTAATTGTAATTGCACATACCAATTTCACGTGGAATGGATTATATGTGGTTATAGGGTAGGGTGAAGAAAACTTAATTAACAACTTCAAATGCCAATACATATGCTGTACATTTCTAATAGCTGCAGATATATACACACTACAGTTCTGCCTACAGTTTCCTATGTGATAACTACTTCAAGTTGGTGATAGGAATGTTACTGCTACATCAATATACATTTTCATTTTTATTCATACACATTCATATGTGGCTCTGTTCAGCTACATCATCCTGCTACATTTGCTTTATATAGCTATAGACAACTGTGAATGTTTGGTATTTCAGACAACCATACTATCTGCATATTGCTGACTGAGAGCAACATATCCAGGTTTTGGGATACACATTACAGCTGCGGTAACATTTTCAACACAGGTTACTGTTTGTTTCTGCCTGTCACATTCGTTTCATTCTGTACTGACTGCAGTATACTTTATTCAGGAGTTATTACTACTTTATTGGTGCATTCATAACTCTTTCTCACACTTTCTCACTTGTTTTATTTTTACAATTCAGGATGGTACTTAATTCTAGGCTTTATTGACATGTTTTACCTGTAGTTATAACAATCCTTTCCAACAGTCTCACTTCTGTCATGTTTCTGTATTTCAACAGGGATATATTTCACACGTGTTTTACTCAGCTTCTGCAGCTATACTTTTCAGCCTGCTGCAGGTTATGTACTATTATATTACAGGTGGGACATCTTTATTTCAGACTTGTTTCATTTTTATGTTTGGATTACAGACTGCATCACACTTTTATAATCAAGCAGTACTTGCAAACCCTCTTACACTGTTACTTGCACATTTTATTAATTAGTGACTACACTGCACTCTTTTGCTAACTGTCATACTTATATATTTATTTACAGTTACAGGGAGAGGATTACTGACCTGCCTGGTGGCGCAACCGTGCCAGCCTATCGCCATAGGCTCTATGGTTCGCAGAACGGACACCTGCAGCTGTAATATAAATAAAGTAATATTGGAATACACATCTCCATAATATCAGCTAGGTTAATTTCTTACATAAATAATTATATGTAACTTACTCAGTAGTGGGACGTTGGGCATTTGCCGGGCCTCCTGGATCCAACGGTTCAGTTGGTCCTGCTTCTGTCTCTTCAGGTCCGCATGGTGGTGACGGACCTGCTCACCTGTCCTTGGTATCCCTGTGGCACTGGTGAGATCATGAGCCAACTGGTCCCACGCCTCAGCCCTATATGCTCCCCACAGGACCTGGCCCTGCATGAGTTGGGCCTCATGATTGTGGACAAGGAGCCAAACCATATATTTGGACTCCTCAACGCCCCACCTCTGTGCTCGAAAGCAACTACCCTCACCTACACCTGACATTCTGGCTGCAAGTCGGTTCTACAATCGGTTATGCTGTGTATTCCCGCCTATGCGGCTTATATATGTCGTTTTTCTTGCACTTATCTGTGATTGGCCATTTTGGAATTGTATCAGCTTCACAAAACCTGCTTTGTCATGCTCCTCTTTCTATTCATTCCTATATATATGCTATTACTGCATTTCTAAGTGCAGCTATCATGGCTTAGTGGTTCAGTACCTTGACTATGGTGCATGGTATCCTGGGTTTGAACCTGGCCACTGCTTTTTATATTTTATGACTGTCTACACAGGCTAGGAGGTATGTCTGTGTAAAGGCAGTTTTGTTACAGCTTGCTCAACGTTGCCTGTCGGTTAGCTTGTTGGCGTGGCTTGCAGCTTTGCGCAAACGGGTTACGCTGGTTTATGCGTCATTTGGCTGTCAGCACGCATATTACGCTCATCTCAGCCATGGGCACACAGTTTCAGTGTGTTAAACCACTGCTCACCTACGGGCACTCATTTTACTCCTGTTAAATCACTGCTCACCTACGGGCAGATGCACTCAACTTGTTAAACTGTAGCTCAGCTATAGGCACATCTGACATTTTTTTTATTTTGTTATCTCACATTTCTTCAAAATATATGGCCCATTTCATTACATTTTACATAAAATATAATTTTATATGTGTACATATATGTCAGGGACTTGTTTCGTGCTTATTTCACTAAAAATAAAAGTTGATGTTGGGGGGGCTCGAACCATGACTGCCTGCTCTTCAGCCGACGTCTCTACCTCTACGCTATTGCTTCTTGGCTTACTTTGCATATTTAGTTCTTATATGCTTTTCCACTGACTGCTAACTGTGGCTAAGCTACGGGCACACCACAAGAACGAGACTCATGCAAACATCTTTACAATTTAAAAAAAAATTATAAGATGTTCATTTCTACATTTTATGTTCGTAGTCTGTGGGGGCATGTGTTGTGTTGTGTTTATTCAGATTTACACGGGCTCTGTCGTGGGGGTTTACTTTCGGGACTTTTACTCTTCTGGGGGCGTGTCCGTTTGCAGGGCTCGGCCTACGGACACGCCCCCTACTGTCTTCCACGGACCATGTTAGCCTTAGGTGTGATTCAGCATGCCCTCATGCATATGCATGACATGCTGACGTCACACCGTTTAACTGCAGCCTCTGTGTAAGCTTTGTAACTCTTACACGGAGGCTTTGTGAATCCTGCCCTTAGTGAGCACACAAAGCTGTCTTCTTTTTAAGTATTTGTGTTATGTTATGAGTGATCATTCTATCACATTTAATGTAGGAGCCAGTAACCACAAGTGGTTACAATGTCAGTCAAGAAATGGTAATTAAGTCAACGAAGTCATAACCATTTTCTTTACTAAACTGCATGTCCTTATAAAAAGTAGAAATGGTTATGTGACTATGGAGAAGTTGAACCATTAGAAACAGTAGTAATTTCATTCACATTTCATGGGTGGAAGAAGAGATAAGCAAGCTTCTGCCACTAATTGCATTTCAAAAGAGAATGCCAATCACATTAGCGCCTCCTAATGGGTGACAGCATTGCGTGTGTTTTTCTCAGTCCAATTTTCACATAAAATCACTATTTTATGTGAAAATATGATTAGAATAGCCACTAGCTACAGTTGAACTTCTGAAAGTTGTAGAAACTGATTCTGCATTGTTTTTATCAGTATGCACATGATCTTTAAGTAACTTTGATGATGCATCAAAGATGTAGATAAATTATTGATGATGCACAAAGACTACATAGGGATAAATCCTTATTTACTCAGTGTGCCACACATGTTTCTATTTATACAATGTACCAGATATGTGTTTCTGTCACCCAGACACACATGCACATACACAACTGATCAATCAAATTGATAGTGAGCACTTCATTACATTTGTTCCATGAATAGGAGAAAGTTGCTGCAGGCCGTCTGGCCCTTATTTTCAGTGGCAGATCCCTAATCCAACAAACTACCACCATGTTGAAAAGTCACTTTGCAAAAAACACTATCAAACACAGAAATTCTCAAAAAAAAAAAATAATAATCAGAACACCAAAAATACATATCTCCATTTATAATAACTTACTAAGTCTGCCTAAAAACAGTAATAAAAAATAGAAGAAAACAAAAATTATAATTGTAACACAAATTTAAACATAATTTACAGTAAGAAAAGAAATAAAATCTCATATTTAAAAGCATTGCCTAATCAGGACCCATAAAAGGCATACAAAAAAGTAAAGCAGTAATCTCCCAATTAAACTTTGTCAAACAGAAAATAGGTCAGTGTGGGAAAAGACAGGAAGTGCGTAAACATGAAACAAAACTTTCTTAATGACAACAGAAAACAGAAGCTCCATTGTAGGAATATAGTCACATATACATGCACAGCAGAAATACTGTGCAAGATGCTGTTTGACCAAATAGGTAAATCTGAATTTATAGTACATGAATGTAAACCACTGCATCATAGCACTCAGTTAACCAGGGGTAAATCCAGAAATAATCAGAGACACGTTTAAATATTAGTGCTATTAATCTGGACATTGACAGAATAAGAGAATGTGAATTAATGTACATTTTCTTAAGTAAAGTAAGTCTGTAACATTGATTATTGTCATTGTCTGTCAAGTGTAATTTTTCATATGTTATACTGAATGTTTCCAGTTTTAGGAGGGATGTGGGGCAGAGCTAAAATCTGGGTCAAAATCAGAGACATTCCTGACAATTGGGGATAGTTGAGAGAGTTATGTACTGCATGAATACAATGTGAATTAATGTACATTTTCTTTTTTTTCAAAACAGGTTTATTGTTTTAACATATAAGAGAAATATCATAACAATTTTATACAAGTAATTAAAAATAGGTATTATTATAATATTCAACAAAACAACTAAAGTATTTACAAAGACATCCACTACAATCAGATCAATTAATTAAACTAAAATACCGTGCTAGTGAAATTAGAATTTTTTTAACAAATTTTGTAAATTATCCCATACAATATAATATGATGTTTTTCTAGTTGTTCTCATTCTAATTGTGCTTATTTCCATATGGCACATTATATTCATAACATTTTTAAATTCATTGAACGAAGGAGGTGTATCTGAAATCCAATTTCTAGTTATTATTTTCCTAGCCACTGCTAGGATAGACCATAACAAGGAAGCTTAATCTTTTTAACACATTGAGGTACAGGTGTGTTGAATAATATAAGATACTTAGAAATAATGAAATTATCTGTAAAAAGAGCCTGCAAAAATTCATTAATTGACTTCCAGTATTCTTTCAACTTCATACAGTCATAAAACATATGAGCCCAGTCAGCATTAATTTCTACATTACATCTCTTACATAGATTATCTTTATTATTTATTTTATTCATCATCAAAGGTGTATAAAAAGATCTATGTAAAAATTTCCATGTATAAAGTCTCCAGACAATGGAAGATGTAGTTCTATAAGCAGATTCCAATATATATTGTTTATCTTGTTGAGTTGTTGGGTCCCCATTAATAGAGGTGAAATAATTCCAGTATGAATCTACACTGTAAAAAGTTTCTTGTCTGATAATTTTATGTATATATGAAAGTTTACCTTTATCAGAAACTTTATGCTGTAAATTTAATATCAAGTAATCAATCAGTTTTGGAATAGATTCTTTAACTGTTATAGACATTAGATCTATTCTATCAATGAGATGTTGTCTAAAGATCTGAACCTCTAACCAGCAAGTTTCTCTTAGATCAAATTCTTGTTTTAAGAAATCTAGATTTTTAACTGTATTATCAGATATCAGCTGATACCAGTACTTTGATAATTATCTATAGCTAAATGAGCTCCTTCAGAAGTAGATGACATAAGCATACCCTGAGTATACATTATAGGGAATACAATAAAATTCCATTCCCTATACTTAGGGTGCATGAATATAAAGTTACGATAACTAATAATAATATTTAATGGGTAACAAACCATATGTTTAGGTGTAATAGGTGAAGTACAAAATTCCTTTAGCAACCACAACATGGAGTTATTTACAATCATATTTTTATGTGTTAAGGAGATTTTCATGAAGTGCATACTAATTAGCTCCCAATAATCTTTCCATTTTGCGATATATGACTGATCTATTAATAAAGTAATAACTTTTATAATAGAAGAGATAATATATAAATTAAAGTCTGGAAAAGAAATACCCCTTGAGACCAGCTATTAGTATGTTTCTTTAATGCAATCCTAGGTCTATTAGGTGCCCATAAGAAATTTAACATTAGTGTATTCAGTTTCTTGATAATTATTTTTGTAGGTGAAAGTATTATTGATTGTATTAAGTATAAAATCTTGGGGAATATTATCATTTTAATAATTGTAAGTCTCTCCTCCATAGTGAAAAACATATTATTCCAGGTATTAAAAAGATTTTGTATATTAAGAAAACAGGTATTATAGTTATTATATATAATAGATTTAATATCTTTAGATAGTATTATACCTAAATAAGTTATCTGACCTGAATTGGGTACATATTTAGTAAAATCGCTAATGAGAATATTTTTTCGTGTATATATAGGTAGTATTTTAGTTTTTTCTTCATTGAATATTAAACCAGAGATACTTTTAAAATTCATCATTTTATCAAATAAAGACTGCATAGAAGAATTAGATCCTGCTGATGTAATTAGAACATCATCTGCAAAAAGTTGAATTTTTGATGTATTTTCATCTATTTCAAAACCCTCTATGTCAGTGCTGTTTCTAATCAAATTAGCCCAAGGCTCCATTACTAAAGTGAATAATAGTGGAGAAAGTGGACATCCTTGTTGTGTACCTTTAAGAATGGGTATTTTTTGTGAAACATATGTTCCTACCTTAATATAAGCCAGCGTTCCTTTGTATAAATGCTCAATTAAATTTACAAATGCATCAGAGAAGTTTGTGCATTTCAGTAAGGTAAACAGATAGTCCCAACTTACTGAATCAAATGCTGAACCTATATCAAGACTAATAAATGTTAAATCTTTCTTTTTCCTATTTGCAAAATCAATTAATGTTAAAGTTCTTCTTATATTATCAAAAGTATTTCTATTTACAATGAAGCCCGTCTGATCTTGCAGGAAGACTAGATTGGCCTTGTGTAAATTAATGTATCTTATTAGGCTTGCCCTTTTACACAGATTATTCAGTCCATTAATGTTTAAAGAAATTCCTTTTAAAGATGTCATTTGGCATTTTTAAAACTCAAGAATCTTATGATCGAAATAACAAATAACAAGATAAATAATGTTACATCTCCTCTTTTAGGTGTACCTTTAAATATAGCTGTATTTATTAAATCTCTTATGGGATTTTGTATAGGATTCAATTTTGTTTGTAGTGTCAATGAGTGTACAAAATATATTGTGGATGTCAAAACTATATACAAATAACAATGAACAAGTGAAAATAATGTAAGGATTAAACCTTGCATCCAGCCTGGAGTTATAAACTCCAACTTAGAGTAGTATTTACTACTCAAGTTAACCCCCTACCCTAAGCAGCAGTACCTCAGCTACCACCTTATCAATTTAATACTAGTTATATTTAACTGAGGTTAACAGTTTTCAATTCAATTATCTATCAAGACAAAACTACACATTTGGTAAAACAGCATCATATAAACTAAAATAAACTTTTTTTTTTTTTAAACTGTTCATACTACTGTATAGATCTATGTAATATATAACACTTGTATTCAAATAGCATTCAAATAATCTTGATGTTAGAAATCAAGAGGAGAGAAAATTAGGTTCTAACATTCATTTAAATCAAAACTTTGGTTAATATGATTCAGACATTACATATATTAAGATGCATCTATTTCCTGTCATGTGAATACTATTAACAGCTTCCAAAAAAAAAATCTTGAATTGTTTGTATATGAGCATTTACTTAAACTCATCATTGTCAATAGAGTAAAATATTGTATTCATAAAAATTATTATAAATCATATTGCATAGTTATGCAGATTCTCAGAAACACTTGCATTAAAAAAAAAAAAGCCATCACACACACATACATACACATACACACACATACACACACACACACACACACACACACACACACACACACACACACACATATATATATATATATATATCTGATCTCACTGAGTTATGTCTTTGTTGAGCACTATCCTACTTGCTGTCCCTAGAATAAATCTGTCTGCTTTATACAAAATAATGCACAGCAAACACATTTTAGTAACCAGATTTTACAATCATGCTAACCTACTGCTTTAAAATATATCACATGACATTTCTTCCAGAATAGAATTATACAATTGTTTATGCTTGTCAATCAGATGAATTAAATGAATTATAATAAAGTATATGTTTGGAACACAAGTTTTTAACACAGATTATTATGCTGCTGTTAAGTAGATTTTCAAAAACATTTAAATAAATGTTTCATTTTCTATGCCTTCTAAAATAAGACATTTACTTACTACAAGAAACTACATCATTTAAATTCATTATAACTGACATATTTTATGACTAGAGTATTTTTCCTGAATCTGTGGTGTGTCAGTATGATAACTAGGTCAAAGGTTATACTAACTGCTTTCAGTTTCTCTGTGAGAATTCTGTGAGTTGAAGCTTTTGAAGTAGCTCATGGACACTGTGCATGAGACAGCCCACATCCCAGATTTCTCCCTTAACGTTTTGGCGGGAAACTTATTAAAACTTGTGGCAAACATTCATTTTGTCAATAGAGTAAAATATTGTATTCATAGAAATTATTATAAATCATATTGGATAGTTATGCAGATTCTCAGAAACACTTGCATTATTATATAAAAAAAAAAAAAGCCATCACACTCACACACATACATACATACACACACACACACACACATATATATATATATATATATATATATATATATATATATATATGATCTCACTGAGTTGTGTCTTTGTTGAGCACTATCCTACTTGCTGTCCCTAGAATAAATCTGTCTGCTTTATACAAAATAATGCACAGCAAACACATATTAGTAACCAGATTTTACAATCATGCTAACCTACGGCTTTAAAATATATCACATGACATTTCTTCCAGAATAGAGTTATAAGATTATTTATGCTTGTCAATCAGGTGAATTAAATGAGTTATAGTAAAGTATATGTTTGGAACACAAATCTCCAACACAGATTATTATGCTGCTGTAGCAATACGTAACTGAACGAAGTACATTACGTATTGCTTAGCTTTCCCTATGCATTTCAAGCATGTTTCTGCATAGAGAAAAATAACCCTGGAAAGTTGTTTTTCTCCAAGAGGGAAAAAGCTAGGAGGCTGAAACTCTGCAGGTGTGTAGGGTACTATCCACCCTACAAAGGGGTAGGGCAATCCTGGTTCTGGCTTAACTGCCAGTTTCAGTATGACCGCTTATTGTTTTTAGCTTTCCTATGCATTTCAAGCATGTTTCTGCATAGAGAAAAATAACCCTGGAAAGTTGTTTTTCTCCAAGAGGGAAAAAGCTAGGAGGCTGAAACTCTGCAGGTGTGTAGGGTACTATCCACCCTACAAAGGGGTAGGGCAATCCTGGTTCTGGCTTAACTGCCAGTTTCAGTATGACCGCTTATTGTTTTTTGCTTTCCTATGCATTTCAAGCATGTTTCTGCATAGAGAAAAAATAACCCTGGAAAGTTGTTTTTCTCCAAGAGGGAAAAAGCTAGGAGGCTGAAACTCTGCAGGTGTGTAGGGTACTATCCACCCTACAAAGGGGTAGGGCAATCCTGGTTCTGGCTTAACTGCCAGTTTCAGTATGACCGCTTATTGTTTTTAGCTTTCCCTATGCATTTCAAGCATGTTTCTGCATAGAGAAAAAATAACCCTGGAAAGTTGTCTTTTCCAAGAGGGAAAAAGCTAGGAGGCTGAAACTCTGCAGGTGTGTAGGGTACTATCCACCCTACAAAGGGGTAGGGCAATCCTGGTTCTGGCTTAACTGCCAGTTTCAGTATGACCGCTTATTGTTTTTAGCTTTCCCTATGCATTTCAAGCATGTTCCTGCATAGAGAAAAAATAACCCTGGAAAGTTGTTTTTCTCCAAGAGGGAAAAAGCTAGGAGGCTGAAACTCTGCAGGTGTGTAGGGTACTATCCACCCTACAAAGGGGTAGGGCAATCCTGGTTCTGGCTTAACTGCCAGTTTCAGTATGACCGCTTATTGTTTTTAGCTTTCCTATGCATTTCAAGCATGTTTCTGCATAGAGAAAAATAACCCTGGAAAGTTGTTTTTCCAAGAGGGAAAAAGCTAGGAGGCTGAAACTCTGCAGGTGTGTAGGGTACTATCCACCCTACAAAGGGGTAGGGCAATCCTGGTTCTGGCTTAACTGCCAGTTTCAGTATGACCGCTTATTGTTTTTAGCTTTCCTATGCATTTCAAGCATGTTTCTGCATAGAGAAGAAATAACCCTGGAAAGTTGTTTTTCTCCAAGAGGGAAAAAGCTAGGAGGCTGAAACTCTGCAGGTGTGTAGGGTACTATCCACCCTACAAAGGGGTAGGGCAATCCTGGTTCTGGCTTAACTGCCAGTTTCAGTATGACCGCTTATTGTTTTTAGCTTTCCTATGCATCTCAAGCATGTTTCTGCATAGAGAAAAAATAACCCTGGAAAGTTGTTTTCCCAAGAGGGAAAAAGCTAGGAGGCTGAAACTCTGCAGGTGTGTAGGGTACTATCCACCCTACAAAGGGGTAGGGCAATCCTGGTTCTGGCTTAACTGCCAGTTTCAGTATGACCGCTTATTGTTTTTAGCTTTCCCTATGCATTTCAAGCATGTTTCTGCATAGAGATAAAATTAACCCAGGAAAGTTGTGTTTTTCCAAGAGGGAAAAAGCTAGGAGGCTGAAACTCTGCAGGTGTGTAGGGTACTATCCACCCTACAAAGGGGTAGGGCAATCCTGGTTCTGGCTTAACTGCCAGTTTCAGTATGACCGCTTATTGTTTTTAGCTTTCCCTATGCATTTCAAGCATGTTTCTGCATAGAGAAAAATAACCCTGGAAAGTTGTTTTTCTCCAAGAGGGAAAAAGCTAGGAGGCTGAAACTCTGCAGGTGTGTAGGGTACTATCCACCCTACAAAGGGGTAGGGCAATCCTGGTTCTGGCTTAACTGCCAGTTTCAGTATGACCGCTTATTGTTTTTAGCTTTCCCTATGCATTTCAAGCATGTTTCTGCATAGAGAAAAAATAACCCTGGAAAGTTGTTTTTCCAAGAGGGAAAAAGCTAGGAGGCTGAAACTCTGCAGGTGTGTAGGGTACTATCCACCCTACAAAGGGGTAGGGCAATCCTGGTTCTGGCTTAACTGCCAGTTTCAGTATGACCGCTTATTGTTTTTAGCTTTCCTATGCATTTCAAGCATGTTTCTGCATAGAGAAAAAATAACCCTGGAAAGTTGTTTTTCTCCAAGAGGGAAAAAGCTAGGAGGCTGAAACTCTGCAGGTGTGTAGGGTACTATCCACCCTACAAAGGGGTAGGGCAATCCTGGTTCTGGCTTAACTGCCAGTTTCAGTATGACCGTTTATTGTTTTTAGCTTTCCCTATGCATTTCAAGCATGTTTCTGCATAGAGAAAAATAACCCTGGAAAGTTGTTTTTCCAAGAGGGAAAAAGCTAGGAGGCTGAAACTCTGCAGGTGTGTAGGGTACTATCCACCCTACAAAGGGGTAGGGCAATCCTGGTTCTGGCTTAACTGCCAGTTTCAGTATGACTGCTTATTGTTTTTAGCTTTCCCTATGCATTTCAAGCATGTTTCTGCATAGAGAAAAATAACCCTGGAAAGTTGTTTTTCCAAGAGGGAAAAAGCTAGGAGGCTGAAACTCTGCAGGTGTGTAGGGTACTATCCACCCTACAAAGGGGTAGGGCAATCCTGGTTCTGGCTTAACTGCCAGTTTCAGTATGACCGCTTATTGTTTTTAGCTTTCCTATGCATTTCAAGCATGTTTCTGCATAGAGAAAAAATAACCCTGGAAAGTTGTTTTTCTCCAAGAGGGAAAAAGCTAGGAGGCTGAAACTCTGCAGGTGTGTAGGGTACTATCCACCCTACAAAGGGGTAGGGCAATCCTGGTTCTGGCTTAACTGCCAGTTTCAGTATGACCGCTTATTGTTTTTAGCTTTCCTATGCATTTCAAGCATGTTTCTGCATAGAGAAAAATAACCCTGGAAAGTTGTTTTTCTCCAAGAGGGAAAAAGCTAGGAGGCTGAAACTCTGCAGGTGTGTAGGGTACTATCCACCCTACAAAGGGGTAGGGCAATCCTGGTTCTGGCTTAACTGCCAGTTTCAGTATGACCGCTTATTGTTTTTAGCTTTCCTATGCATTTCAAGCATGTTTCTGCATAGAGAAAAATAACCCTGGAAAGTTGTTTTTCTCCAAGAGGGAAAAAGCTAGGAGGCTGAAACTCTGCAGGTGTGTAGGGTACTATCCACCCTACAAAGGGGTAGGGCAATCCTGGTTCTGGCTTAACTGCCAGTTTCAGTATGACCGCTTATTGTTTTTAGCTTTCCTATGCATTTCAAGCATGTTTCTGCATAGAGAAAAATAACCCTGGAAAGTTGTTTTTCCAAGAGGGAAAAAGCTAGGAGGCTGAAACTCTGCAGGTGTGTAGGGTACTATCCACCCTACAAAGGGGTAGGGCAATCCTGGTTCTGGCTTAACTGCCAGTTTCAGTATGACCGCTTATTGTTTTTAGCTTTCCTATGCATTTCAAGCATGTTTCTGCATAGAGAAAAATAACCCTGGAAAGTTGTTTTTCCAAGAGGGAAAAAGCTAGGAGGCTGAAACTCTGCAGGTGTGTAGGGTACTATCCACCCTACAAAGGGGTAGGGCAATCCTGGTTCTGGCTTAACTGCCAGTTTCAGTATGACCGCTTATTGTTTTTAGCTTTCCCTATGCATTTCAAGCATGTTTCTGCATAGAGAAAAATAACCCTGGAAAGTTGTTTTTCCAAGAGGGAAAAAGCTAGGAGGCTGAAACTCTGCAGGTGTGTAGGGTACTATCCACCCTACAAAGGGGTAGGGCAATCCTGGTTCTGGCTTAACTGCCAGTTTCAGTATGACCGCTTATTGTTTTTAGCTTTCCCTATGCATTTCAAGCATGTTTCTGCATAGAGAAAAATAACCCTGGAAAGTTGTTTTTCTCCAAGAGGGAAAAAGCTAGGAGGCTGAAACTCTGCAGGTGTGTAGGGTACTATCCACCCTACAAAGGGGTAGGGCAATCCTGGTTCTGGCTTAACTGCCAGTTTCAGTATGACCGCTTTATTGTTTTTAGCTTTCCCTATATATTTCAAGCATGTTTCTGCATAGAGAAAAATAACCCTGGAAAGTTGTTTTTCCAAGAGGGAAAAAGCTAGGAGGCTGAAACTCTGCAGGTGTGTAGGGTACTATCCACCCTACAAAGGGGTAGGGCAATCCTGGTTCTGGCTTAACTGCCAGTTTCAGTATGACCGCTTATTGTTTTTAGCTTTCCTATGCATTTCAAGCATGTTTCTGCATAGAGAAAAATAACCCTGGAAAGTTGTTTTTCTCCAAGAGGGAAAAAGCTAGGAGGCTGAAACTCTGCAGGTGTGTAGGGTACTATCCACCCTACAAAGGGGTAGGGCAATCCTGGTTCTGGCTTAACTGCCAGTTTCAGTATGACCGCTTATTGTTTTTAGCTTTCCTATGCATTTCAAGCATGTTTCTGCATAGAGAAAAATAACCCTGGAAAGTTGTTTTTCCAAGAGGGAAAAAGCTAGGAGGCTGAAACTCTGCAGGTGTGTAGGGTACTATCCACCCTACAAAGGGGTAGGGCAATCCTGGTTCTGGCTTAACTGCCAGTTTCAGTATGACCGCTTATTGTTTTTAGCTTTCCTATGCATTTCAAGCATGTTTCTGCATAGAGAAAAATAACCCTGGAAAGTTGTTTTTCCAAGAGGGAAAAAGCTAGGAGGCTGAAACTCTGCAGGTGTGTAGGGTACTATCCACCCTACAAAGGGGTAGGGCAATCCTGGTTCTGGCTTAACTGCCAGTTTCAGTATGACCGCTTATTGTTTTTAGCTTTCCCTATGCATTTCAAGCATGTTTCTGCATAGAGAAATAATAACCCTGGAAAGTTGTTTTTCCAAGAGGGAAAAAGCTAGGAGGCTGAAACTCTGCAGGTGTGTAGGGTACTATCCACCCTACAAAGGGGTAGGGCAATCCTGGTTCTGGCTTAACTGCCAGTTTCAGTATGACCGCTTATTGTTTTTAGCTTTCCTATGCATTTCAAGCATGTTTCTGCATAGAGAAAAATAACCCTCGAAAGTTGTTTTTCTCCAAGAGGGAAAAAGCTAGGAGGCTGAAACTCTGCAGGTGTGTAGGGTACTATCCACCCTACAAAGGGGTAGGGCAATCCTGGTTCTGGCTTAACTGCCAGTTTCAGTATGACCGCTTATTGTTTTTAGCTTTCCTATGCATTTCAAGCATGTTTCTGCATAGAGAAAAATAACCCTGGAAAGTTGTTTTTCCAAGAGGGAAAAAGCTAGGAGGCTGAAACTCTGCAGGTGTGTAGGGTACTATCCACCCTACAAAGGGGTAGGGCAATCCTGGTTCTGGCTTAACTGCCAGTTTCAGTATGACCGCTTATTGTTTTTAGCTTTCCCTATGCATTTCAAGCATGTTTCTGCATAGAGAAAAAATAACCCTGGAAAGTTGTTTTTCTCCAAGAGGGAAAAAGCTAGGAGGCTGAAACTCTGCAGGTGTGTAGGGTACTATCCACCCTACAAAGGGGTAGGGCAATCCTGGTTCTGGCTTAACTGCCAGTTTCAGTATGACCGCTTATTGTTTTTAGCTTTCCTATGCATTTCAAGCATGTTTCTGCATAGAGAAAAATAACCCTGGAAAGTTGTTTTTCCTGCAAGAGGGAAAAAGCTAGGAGGCTGAAACTCTGCAGGTGTGTAGGGTACTATCCACCCTACAAAGGGGTAGGGCAATCCTGGTTCTGGCTTAACTGCCAGTTTCAGTATGACCGCTTATTGTTTTTAGCTTTCCTATGCATTTCAAGCATGTTTCTGCATAGAGAAAAATAACCCTGGAAAGTTGTTTTTCTCCAAGAGGGAAAAAGCTAGGAGGCTGAAACTCTGCAGGTGTGTAGGGTACTATCCACCCTACAAAGGGGTAGGGCAATCCTGGTTCTGGCTTAACTGCCAGTTTCAGTATGACCGCTTATTATTTTTAGCTTTCCTATGCATTTCAAGCATGTTTCTGCATAGAGAAAAATAACCCTGGAAAGTTGTTTTTCTCCAAGAGGGAAAAAGCTAGGAGGCTGAAACTCTGCAGGTGTGTAGGGTACTATCCACCCTACAAAGGGGTAGGGCAATCCTGGTTCTGGCTTAACTGCCAGTTTCAGTATGACCGCTTATCGTTTTTAGCTTTCTCTTTACATTTCAAGCATGTTTCTGCATAGAGAAAAATAACCCTGGAAAGTTGTTTTTCTCCAAGAGGGAAAAAGCTAGGAGGCTGAAACTCTGCAGGTGTGTAGGGTACTATCCACCCTACAAAGGGGTAGGGCAATCCTGGTTCTGGCTTAACTGCCAGTTTCAGTATGACCGCTTATTGTTTTTAGCTTTCCCTATGCATTTCAAGCATGTTTCTGCATAGAGAAAAATAACCCTGGAAAGTTGTTTTTCCAAGAGGGAAAAAGCTAGGAGGCTGAAACTCTGCAGGTGTGTAGGGTACTATCCACCCTACAAAGGGGTAGGGCAATCCTGGTTCTGGCTTAACTGCCAGTTTCAGTATGACCGCTTATTGTTTTTAGCTTTCCTATGCATTTCAAGCATGTTTCTGCATAGAGAAAAATAACCCTGGAAAGTTGTTTTTCCAAGAGGGAAAAAGCTAGGAGGCTGAAACTCTGCAGGTGTGTAGGGTACTATCCACCCTACAAAGGGGTAGGGCAATCCTGGTTCTGGCTTAACTGCCAGTTTCAGTATGACCGCTTATTGTTTTTAGCTTTCCCTATGCATTTCAAGCATGTTTCTGCATAGAGAAAAAATAACCCTGGAAAGTTGTTTTTCCAAGAGGGAAAAAGCTAGGAGGCTGAAACTCTGCAGGTGTGTAGGGTATTATCCACCCTACAAAGGGGTAGGGCAATCCTGGTTCTGGCTTAACTGCCAGTTTCAGTATGACCGCTTATTGTTTTTAGCTTTCCCTATGCATTTCAAGCATGTTTCTGCATAGAGAAAAAATAACCCTGGAAAGTTGTTTTTCTCAAGAGGGAAAAAGCTAGGAGGCTGAAACTCTGCAGGTGTGTAGGGTACTATCCACCCTACAAAGGGGTAGGGCAATCCTGGTTCTGGCTTAACTGCCAGTTTCAGTATGACCATTTATTGTTTTTAGCTTTCCCTATGCATTTCAAGCATGTTTCTGCATAGAGAAAAATAACCCTGGAAAGTTGTTTTTCCAAGAGGGAAAAAGCTAGGAGGCTGAAACTCTGCAGGTGTGTAGGGTACTATCCACCCTACAAAGGGGTAGGGCAATCCTGGTTCTGGCTTAACTGCCAGTTTCAGTATGACCGCTTATTGTTTTTAGCTTTCCCTATGCATTTCAAGCATGTTTCTGCATAGAGAAAAATAACCCTGGAAAGTTGTTTTTCCAAGAGGGAAAAAGCTAGGAGGCTGAAACTCTGCAGGTGTGTAGGGTACTATCCACCCTACAAAGGGGTAGGGCAATCCTGGTTCTGGCTTAACTGCCAGTTTCAGTATGACCGCTTATTGTTTTTAGCTTTCCTATGCATTTCAAGCATGTTTCTGCATAGAGAAAAAATAACCCTGGAAAGTTGTTTTTCCAAGAGGGAAAAAGCTAGGAGGCTGAAACTCTGCAGGTGTGTAGGGTACTATCCACCCTACAAAGGGGTAGGGCAATCCTGGTTCTGGCTTAACTGCCAGTTTCAGTATGACCGCTTATTGTTTTTAGCTTTCCCTATGCATTTCAAGCATGTTTCTGCATAGAGAAAAAATAACCCTGGAAAGTTGTTTTTCTCCAAGAGGGAAAAAGCTAGGAGGCTGAAACTCTGCAGGTGTGTAGGGTACTATCCACCCTACAAAGGGGTAGGGCAATCCTGGTTCTGGCTTAACTGCCAGTTTCAGTATGACCGCTTATTGTTTTTAGCTTTCCCTATGCATTTCAAGCATGTTTCTGCATAGAGAAAAATAACCCTGGAAAGTTGTTTTTCTCCAAGAGGGAAAAAGCTAGGAGGCTGAAACTCTGCAGGTGTGTAGGGTACTATCCACCCTACAAAGGGGTAGGGCAATCCTGGTTCTGGCTTAACTGCCAGTTTCAGTATGACCGCTTATTGTTTTTAGCTTTCCCTATGCATTTCAAGCATGTTTCTGCATAGAGAAAAATAACCCTGGAAAGTTGTTTTTCCAAGAGGGAAAAAGCTAGGAGGCTGAAACTCTGCAGGTGTGTAGGGTACTATCCACCCTACAAAGGGGTAGGGCAATCCTGGTTCTGGCTTAACTGCCAGTTTCAGTATGACCGCTTATTGTTTTTAGCTTTCCTATGCATTTCAAGCATGTTTCTGCATAGAGAAAAATAACCCTGGAAAGTTGTTTTTCCAAGAGGGAAAAAGCTAGGAGGCTGAAACTCTGCAGGTGTGTAGGGTACTATCCACCCTACAAAGGGGTAGGGCAATCCTGGTTCTGGCTTAACTGCCAGTTTCAGTATGACCGCTTATTGTTTTTAGCTTTCCTATGCATTTCAAGCATGTTTCTGCATAGAGAAAAATAACCCTGGAAAGTTGTTTTTCCAAGAGGGAAAAAGCTAGGAGGCTGAAACTCTGCAGGTGTGTAGGGTACTATCCACCCTACAAAGGGGTAGGGCAATCCTGGTTCTGGCTTAACTGCCAGTTTCAGTATGACCGCTTATTGTTTTTAGCTTTCCTATGCATTTCAAGCATGTTTCTGCATAGAGAAAAATAACCCTGGAAAGTTGTTTTTCCAAGAGGGAAAAAGCTAGGAGGCTGAAACTCTGCAGGTGTGTAGGGTACTATCCACCCTACAAAGGGGTAGGGCAATCCTGGTTCTGGCTTAACTGCCAGTTTCAGTATGACCGCTTATTGTTTTTAGCTTTCCTATGCATTTCAAGCATGTTTCTGCATAGAGAAAAATAACCCTGGAAAGTTGTTTTTCCAAGAGGGAAAAAGCTAGGAGGCTGAAACTCTGCAGGTGTGTAGGGTACTATCCACCCTACAAAGGGGTAGGGCAATCCTGGTTCTGGCTTAACTGCCAGTTTCAGTATGACCGCTTATTGTTTTTAGCTTTCCTATGCATTTCAAGCATGTTTCTGCATAGAGAAAAATAACCCTGGAAAGTTGTTTTTCCAAGAGGGAAAAAGCTAGGAGGCTGAAACTCTGCAGGTGTGTAGGGTACTATCCACCCTACAAAGGGGTAGGGCAATCCTGGTTCTGGCTTAACTGCCAGTTTCAGTATGACCGCTTATTGTTTTTAGCTTTCCTATGCATTTCAAGCATGTTTCTGCATAGAGAAAAAATAACCCTGGAAAGTTGTTTTTCCAAGAGGGAAAAAGCTAGGAGGCTGAAACTCTGCAGGTGTGTAGGGTACTATCCACCCTACAAAGGGGTAGGGCAATCCTGGTTCTGGCTTAACTGCCAGTTTCAGTATGACCGCTTATTGTTTTTAGCTTTCCCTATGCATTTCAAGCATGTTTCTGCATAGAGAAAAATAACCCTGGAAAGTTGTTTTTCTCCAAGAGGGAAAAAGCTAGGAGGCTGAAACTCTGCAGGTGTGTAGGGTACTATCCACCCTACAAAGGGGTAGGGCAATCCTGGTTCTGGCTTAACTGCCAGTTTCAGTATGACCGCCTATTGTTTTTAGCTTTCCTATGCATTTCAAGCATGTTTCTGCATAGAGAAAAATAACCCTGGAAAGTTGTTTTTCTCCAAGAGGGAAAAAGCTAGGAGGCTGAAACTCTGCAGGTGTGTAGGGTACTATCCACCCTACAAAGGGGTAGGGCAATCCTGGTTCTGGCTTAACTGCCAGTTTCAGTATGACCGCTTATTGTTTTTAGCTTTCCTATGCATTTCAAGCATGTTTCTGCATAGAGAAAAATAACCCTGGAAAGTTGTTTTTCTCCAAGAGGGAAAAAGCTAGGAGGCTGAAACTCTGCAGGTGTGTAGGGTACTATCCACCCTACAAAGGGGTAGGGCAATCCTGGTTCTGGCTTAACTGCCAGTTTCAGTATGACCGCTTATTGTTTTTAGCTTTCCTATGCATTTCAAGCATGTTTCTGCATAGAGAAAAAATAACCCTGGAAAGTTGTTTTTCTCCAAGAGGGAAAAAGCTAGGAGGCTGAAACTCTGCAGGTGTGTAGGGTACTATCCACCCTACAAAGGGGTAGGGCAATCCTGGTTCTGGCTTAACTGCCAGTTTCAGTATGACCGCTTAATGTTTTTAGCTTTCCTATGCTCTTCAAGCATGTTTCTGCATAGAGAAAAATAACCCTGGAAAGTTGTTTTTCCAAGAGGGAAAAAGCTAGGAGGCTGAAACTCTGCAGGTGTGTAGGGTACTATCCACCCTACAAAGGGGTAGGGCAATCCTGGTTCTGGCTTAACTGCCAGTTTCAGTATGACCGCTTATTGTTTTTAGCTTTCCTATGCATTTCAAGCATGTTTTTGCATAGAGAAAATTAACCCTGGAAAGTTGTTTTTCTCCAAGAGGGAAAAAGCTAGGAGGCTGAAACTCTGCAGGTGTGTAGGGTACTATCCACCCTACAAAGGGGTAGGGCAATCCTGGTTCTGGCTTAACTGCCAGTTTCAGTATGACCGCTTATTGTTTTTAGCTTTCCTATGCATTTCAAGCATGTTTCTGCATAGAGAAAAATAACCCTGGAAAGTTGTTTTTCCAAGAGGGAAAAAGCTAGGAGGCTGAAACTCTGCAGGTGTGTAGGGTACTATCCACCCTACAAAGGGGTAGGGCAATCCTGGTTCTGGCTTAACTGCCAGTTTCAGTATGACCGCTTATTGTTTTTAGCTTTCCCTATGCATTTCAAGCATGTTTGTGCATAGAGAAAAATAACCCTGGAAAGTTGTTTTTCTCCAAGAGGGAAAAAGCTAGGAGGCTGAAACTCTGCAGGTGTGTAGGGTACTATCCACCCTACAAAGGGGTAGGGCAATCCTGGTTCTGGCTTAACTGCCAGTTTCAGTATGACCGCTTATTGTTTTTAGCTTTCCTATGCATTTCAAGCATGTTTCTGCATAGAGAAAAATAACCCTGGAAAGTTGTTTTTCCAAGAGGGAAAAAGCTAGGAGGCTGAAACTCTGCAGGTGTGTAGGGTACTATCCACCCTACAAAGGGGTAGGGCAATCCTGGTTCTGGCTTAACTGCCAGTTTCAGTATGACCGCTTATTGTTTTTAGCTTTCCCTATGCATTTCAAGCATGTTTCTGCATAGAGAAAAATAACCCTGGAAAGTTGTTTTTCTCCAAGAGGGAAAAAGCTAGGAGGCTGAAACTCTGCAGGTGTGTAGGGTACTATCCACCCTACAAAGGGGTAGGGCAATCCTGGTTCTGGCTTAACTGCCAGTTTCAGTATGACCGCTTATTGTTTTTAGCTTTCCTATGCATTTCAAGCATGTTTCTGCATAGAGAAAAAATAACCCTGGAAAGTTGTTTTTCCAAGAGGGAAAAAGCTAGGAGGCTGAAACTCTGCAGGTGTGTAGGGTACTATCCACCCTACAAAGGGGTAGGGCAATCCTGGTTCTGGCTTAACTGCCAGTTTCAGTATGACCGCTTATTGTTTTTAGCTTTCCCTATGCATTTCAAGCATGTTTCTGCATAGAGAAAAATAACCCTGGAAAGTTGTTTTTCCAAGAGGGAAAAAGCTAGGAGGCTGAAACTCTGCAGGTGTGTAGGGTACTATCCACCCTACAAAGGGGTAGGGCAATCCTGGTTCTGGCTTAACTGCCAGTTTCAGTATGACCGCTTTATTGTTTTTAGCTTTCCCTATGCATTTCAAGCATGTTTCTGCATAGAGGAAAAATAACCCTGGAAAGTTGTGTTTTTCCAAGAGGGAAAAAGCTAGGAGGCTGAAACTCTGCAGGTGTGTAGGGTACTATCCACCCTACAAAGGGGTAGGGCAATCCTGGTTCTGGCTTAACTGCCAGTTTCAGTATGACCGCTTATTGTTTTTAGCTTTCCTATGCATTTCAAGCATGTTTCTGCATAGAGAAAAAATAACCCTGGAAAGTTGTTTTTCTCCAAGAGGGAAAAAGCTAGGAGGCTGAAACTCTGCAGGTGTGTAGGGTACTATCCACCCTACAAAGGGGTAGGGCAATCCTGGTTCTGGCTTAACTGCCAGTTTCAGTATGACCCTTTATTGTTTTTAGCTTTCCCTATGCATTTCAAGCATGTTTCTGCATAGAGAAAAATAACCCTGGAAAGTTGTTTTTGTCCAAGAGGGAAAAAGCTAGGAGGCTGAAACTCTGCAGGTGTGTAGGGTACTATCCACCCTACAAAGGGGTAGGGCAATCCTGGTTCTGGCTTAACTGCCAGTTTCAGTATGACCGCTTATTGTTTTTAGCTTTCCCTATGCATTTCAAGCATGTTTCTGCATAGAGAAAAATAAGCCTGGAAAGTTGGTTTTCCAAGAGGGAAAAAGCTAGGAGGCTGAAACTCTGCAGGTGTGTAGGGTACTATCCACCCTACAAAGGGGTAGGGCAATCCTGGTTCTGGCTTAACTGCCAGTTTCAGTATGACCGCTTATTGTTTTTAGCTTTCCCTATGCATTTCAAGCATGTTTCTGCATAGAGAAAAAATAACCCTGGAAAGTTGTTTTTCCAAGAGGGAAAAAGCTAGGAGGCTGAAACTCTGCAGGTGTGTAGGGTACTATCCACCCTACAAAGGGGTAGGGCAATCCTGGTTCTGGCTTAACTGCCAGTTTCAGTATGACCGCTTATTGTTTTTAGCTTTCCTATGCATTTCAAGCATGTTTCTGCATAGAGAAAAAATAACCCTGGAAAGTTGTTTTTCTCCAAGAGGGAAAAAGCTAGGAGGCTGAAACTCTGCAGGTGTGTAGGGTACTATCCACCCTACAAAGGGGTAGGGCAATCCTGGTTCTGGCTTAACTGCCAGTTTCAGTATGACCGCTTATTGTTTTTAGCTTTCCCTATGCATTTCAAGCATGTTTCTGCATAGAGAAAAATAACCCTGGAAAGTTGTTTTTCCAAGAGGGAAAAAGCTAGGAGGCTGAAACTCTGCAGGTGTGTAGGGTACTATCCACCCTACAAAGGGGTAGGGCAATCCTGGTTCTGGCTTAACTGCCAGTTTCAGTATGACCGCTTATTGTTTTTAGCTTTCCTATGCATTCCAAGCATGTTTCTGCATAGAGAAAAATAACGCTGGAAAGTTGTTTTGCGAAGAGGGAAAAAGCTAGGAGGCTGAAACTCTGCAGGTGTGTAGGGTACTATCCACCCTACAAAGGGGTAGGGCAATCCTGGTTCTGGCTTAACTGCCAGTTTCAGTATGACCGCTTATTGTTTTTAGCTTTCCCTATGCATTTCAAGCATGTTTCTGCATAGAGAAAAATAACCCTGGAAAGTTGTTTTTCCAAGAGGGAAAAAGCTAGGAGGCTGAAACTCTGCAGGTGTGTAGGGTACTATCCACCCTACAAAGGGGTAGGGCAATCCTGGTTCTGGCTTAACTGCCAGTTTCAGTATGACCGCTTATTGTTTTTAGCTTTCCCTATGCATTTCAAGCATGTTTCTGCATAGAGAAAAATAACCCCGGAAAGTTGTATTTCCAAGAGGGAAAAAGCTAGGAGGCTGAAACTCTGCAGGTGTGTAGGGTACTATCCACCCTACAAAGGGGTAGGGCAATCCTGGTTCTGGCTTAACTGCCAGTTTCAGTATGACCGCTTATTGTTTTTAGCTTTCCCTATGCATTTCAAGCATGTTTCTGCATAGAGAAAAATAACCCTGGAAAGTTGTTTTTCTCCAAGAGGGAAAAAGCTAGGAGGCTGAAACTCTGCAGGTGTGTAGGGTACTATCCACCCTACAAAGGGGTAGGGCAATCCTGGTTCTGGCTTAACTGCCAGTTTCAGTATGACCGCTTATTGTTTTTAGCTTTCCCTATGCATTTCAAGCATGTTTCTGCATAGAGAAAAATAACCCTGGAAAGTTGTTTTTCCAAGAGGGAAAAAGCTAGGAGGCTGAAACTCTGCAGGTGTGTAGGGTACTATCCACCCTACAAAGGGGTAGGGCAATCCTGGTTCTGGCTTAACTGCCAGTTTCAGTATGACCGCTTATTGTTTTTAGCTTTCCCTATGCATTTCAAGCATGTTTCTGCATAGAGAAAAATAACCCTGGAAAGTTGTTTTTCTCCAAGAGGGAAAAAGCTAGGAGGCTGAAACTCTGCAGGTGTGTAGGGTACTATCCACCCTACAAAGGGGTAGGGCAATCCTGGTTCTGGCTTAACTGCCAGTTTCAGTATGACCGCTTATTGTTTTTAACTTTCCTATGCATTTCAAGCATGTTTCTGCATAGAGAAAGAATAACCCTGGAAAGTTGTTTTTCTCCAAGAGGGAAAAAGCTAGGAGGCTGAAACTCTGCAGGTGTGTAGGGTACTATCCACCCTACAAAGGGGTAGGGCAATCCTGGTTCTGGCTTAACTGCCAGTTTCAGTATGACCGTTTATTGTTTTTAGCTTTCCCTATGCATTTCAAGCATGTTTCTGCATAGAGAAAAATAACCCTGGAAAGTTGTTTTTCCAAGAGGGAAAAAGCTAGGAGGCTGAAACTCTGCAGGTGTGTAGGGTACTATCCACCCTACAAAGGGGTAGGGCAATCCTGGTTCTGGCTTAACTGCCAGTTTCAGTATGACCGCTTATTGTTTTTAGCTTTCCTATGCATTTCAAGCATGTTTCTGCATAGAGAAAAATAACCCTGGAAAGTTGTTTTTCTCCAAGAGGGAAAAAGCTAGGAGGCTGAAACTCTGCAGGTGTGTAGGGTACTATCCACCCTACAAAGGGGTAGGGCAATCCTGGTTCTGGCTTAACTGCCAGTTTCAGTATGACCGCTTATTGTTTTTAGCTTTCCTATGCATTTCAAGCATGTTTCTGCATAGAGAAAAATAACCCTGGAAAGTTGTTTTTCTCCAAGAGGGAAAAAGCTAGGAGGCTGAAACTCTGCAGGTGTGTAGGGTACTATCCACCCTACAAAGGGGTAGGGCAATCCTGGTTCTGGCTTAACTGCCAGTTTCAGTATGACCGCTTATTGTTTTTAGCTTTCCCTATGCATTTCAAGCATGTTTCTGCATAGAGAAAAATAACCCTGGAAAGTTGTTTTTCTCCAAGAGGGAAAAAGCTAGGAGGCTGAAACTCTGCAGGTGTGTAGGGTACTATCCACCCTACAAAGGGGTAGGGCAATCCTGGTTCTGGCTTAACTGCCAGTTTCAGTATGACCGTTTATTGTTTTTAGCCTTTCCTATGCATTTCAAGCATGTTTCTGCATAGAGAAAAAATAACCCTGGAAATTTGTTTTTCTCCAAGAGGGAAAAAGCTAGGAGGCTGAAACTCTGCAGGTGTGTAGGGTACTATCCACCCTACAAAGGGGTAGGGCAATCCTGGTTCTGGCTTAACTGCCAGTTTCAGTATGACCGCTTATTGTTTTTAGCTTTCCCTATGCATTTCAAGCATGTTTCTGCATAGAGAAAAATAACCCTGGAAAGTTGTTTTTCCAAGAGGGAAAAAGCTAGGAGGCTGAAACTCTGCAGGTGTGTAGGGTACTATCCACCCTACAAAGGGGTAGGGCAATCCTGGTTCTGGCTTAACTGCCAGTTTCAGTATGACCGCTTATTGTTTTTAGCTTTCCTATGCATTTCAAGCATGTTTCTGCATAGAGAAAAATAACCCTGGAAAGTTGTTTTTCCAAGAGGGAAAAAGCTAGGAGGCTGAAACTCTGCAGGTGTGTAGGGTACTATCCACCCTACAAAGGGGTAGGGCAATCCTGGTTCTGGCTTAACTGCCAGTTTCAGTATGACCGCTTATTGTTTTTAGCTTTCCCTATGCATTTCAAGCATGTTTCTGCATAGAGAAAAATAACCCTGGAAAGTTGTTTTTCTCCAAGAGGGAAAAAGCTAGGAGGCTGAAACTCTGCAGGTGTGTAGGGTACTATCCACCCTACAAAGGGGTAGGGCAATCCTGGTTCTGGCTTAACTGCCAGTTTCAGTATGACCGCTTATTGTTTTTAGCTTTCCTATGCATTTCAAGCATGTTTCTGCATAGAGAAAAATAACCCTGGAAAGTTGTTTTTCTCCAAGAGGGAAAAAGCTAGGAGGCTGAAACTCTGCAGGTGTGTAGGGTACTATCCACCCTACAAAGGGGTAGGGCAATCCTGGTTCTGGCTTAACTGCCAGTTTCAGTATGACCGCTTATTGTTTTTAGCTTTCCCTATGCATTTCAAGCATGTTTCTGCATAGAGAAAAATAACCCTGGAAAGTTGTTTTTCTCCAAGAGGGAAAAAGCTAGGAGGCTGAAACTCTGCAGGTGTGTAGGGTACTATCCACCCTACAAAGGGGTAGGGCAATCCTGGTTCTGGCTTAACTGCCAGTTTCAGTATGACCGCTTATTGTTTTTAGCTTTCCCTATGCATTTCAAGCATGTTTCTGCATAGAGAAAAATAACCCTGGAAAGTTGTTTTTCTCCAAGAGGGAAAAAGCTAGGAGGCTGAAACTCTGCAGGTGTGTAGGGTACTATCCACCCTACAAAGGGGTAGGGCAATCCTGGTTCTGGCTTAACTGCCAGTTTCAGTATGACCGCTTATTGTTTTTAGCTTTCCTATGCATTGCAAGCATGTTCCGGCATACAGAAAGAATAACCCTGGAAAGTTGCTTTTTCCAAGAGGGAAAAAGCTAGGAGGCTGAAACTCTGCAGGTGTGTAGGGTACTATCCACCCTACAAAGGGGTAGGGCAATCCTGGTTCTGGCTTAACTGCCAGTTTCAGTATGACCGCTTATTGTTTTTAGCTTTCCCTATGCATTTCAAGCATGTTTCTGCATAGAGAAAAATAACCCTGGAAAGTTGTTTTTCTCCAAGAGGGAAAAAGCTAGGAGGCTGAAACTCTGCAGGTGTGTAGGGTACTATCCACCCTACAAAGGGGTAGGGCAATCCTGGTTCTGGCTTAACTGCCAGTTTCAGTATGACCGCTTATTGTTTTTAGCTTTCCTATGCATTTCAAGCATGTTTCTGCATAGAGAAAAATAACCCTGGAAAGTTGTTTTTCCAAGAGGGAAAAAGCTAGGAGGCTGAAACTCTGCAGGTGTGTAGGGTACTATCCACCCTACAAAGGGGTAGGGCAATCCTGGTTCTGGCTTAACTGCCAGTTTCAGTATGACCGCTTATTGTTTTTAGCTTTCCTATGCATTTCAAGCATGTTTCTGCATAGAGAAAAATAACCCTGGAAAGTTGTTTTTCCAAGAGGGAAAAAGCTAGGAGGCTGAAACTCTGCAGGTGTGTAGGGTACTATCCACCCTACAAAGGGGTAGGGCAATCCTGGTTCTGGCTTAACTGCCAGTTTCAGTATGACCGCTTATTGTTTTTAGCTTTCCTATGCATTTCAAGCATGTTTCTGCATAGAGAAAAATAACCCTGGAAAGTTGTTTTTCTCCAAGAGGGAAAAAGCTAGGAGGCTGAAACTCTGCAGGTGTGTAGGGTACTATCCACCCTACAAAGGGGTAGGGCAATCCTGGTTCTGGCTTAACTGCCAGTTTCAGTATGACCGCTTATTGTTTTTAGCTTTCCTATGCATTTCAAGCATGTTTCTGCATAGAGAAAAATAACCCTGGAAAGTTGTTTTTCTCCAAGAGGGAAAAAGCTAGGAGGCTGAAACTCTGCAGGTGTGTAGGGTACTATCCACCCTACAAAGGGGTAGGGCAATCCTGGTTCTGGCTTAACTGCCAGTTTCAGTATGACCGCTTATTGTTTTTAGCTTTCCTATGCATTTCAAGCATGTTTCTGCATAGAGAAAAATAACCCTGGAAAGTTGTTTTTCCAAGAGGGAAAAAGCTAGGAGGCTGAAACTCTGCAGGTGTGTAGGGTACTATCCACCCTACAAAGGGGTAGGGCAATCCTGGTTCTGGCTTAACTGCCAGTTTCAGTATGACCGCTTATTGTTTTTAGCTTTCCCTATGCATTTCAAGCATGTTTCTGCATAGAGAAAAATAACCCTGGAAAGTTGTTTTTCTCCAAGAGGGAAAAAGCTAGGAGGCTGAAACTCTGCAGGTGTGTAGGGTACTATCCACCCTACAAAGGGGTAGGGCAATCCTGGTTCTGGCTTAACTGCCAGTTTCAGTATGACCGCTTATTGTTTTTAGCTTTCCGTATGCATTTCAAGCATGTTTCTGCATAGAGAAAAATAACCCTGGAAAGTTGTTTTTCCAAGAGGGAAAAAGGTAGGAGGCTGAAACTCTGCAGGTGTGTAGGGTACTATCCACCCTACAAAGGGTAG
>NW_025051167.1:0-12898 GCF_019279795.1 Protopterus annectens | reverse complement strand
TGCTTTTATTGTGGTTATGAAGTGTACATAATGCCTTAATCGTGTAGCTGATAGAAGGGAGCTTCTCATCTGGCCCATCTAGTCTTTCTGAAGGTATGACCAGCACCCCATTTTCTGCTTTTTACTTAAGTGCCCATTTGTACTGTGCTTTTTTTTTTTTTTTAACCTCTCCCAGGTTGTGTGCTGTTTTATCAGCTGTCTTGGTGAAACACACACCATGCATTCACCATTGTTTTCTAGTTCAGTCTTGTACTTCATCCCTTTGCATCTCAGGCTCATTTATGTCTTCTTATGTTCAGAATTACATCTTCCACCGTGTCTTTCAGTATTTTAAAGCATCAGTTGTCCCCAACCCCAGTCTGTTTCATTCCAAGTTGTGTTCCTATGAGGAGTGAATGGCTTTAAAAGCTGTTAGACTGTGTGTGCATGCGAGAGAGGGTGCAAAATGTATTGCTTCTTTTAAAGTTGTGAAAATGCTTCAGATGCTGTTTCGTTAACTGCTTTGATGCTGTAATGTAAAACTAGAGCTTAACAGTCATGAAAGATGCTTAACAAGTTTCTTCTTCCATCCCCCACATGTTTGGAGTGTGATCACAGTGCTCAGTATCCTCCATATATTTTTGTAATCATAGATTCATAGGTTTATACTAGGCTATCTGCCCTAAGGCATTTATAAGCCTAGTCTATGAATTTTTGTGGCTTTACGCCTACCCCTTATATGAAAAAATACTGTGCCCATTAGTTTGTTTGTGCCTCTGTCCAGCAGTGACACAGAGATGATTCCCGGGTAAACCCACGATCTCCCATCCACAGGTCTAGATTTCCTCTTGAACAGAGTCAGCCAGAGGTGCTCTGCCTCACATGGACCGGGATTTTATTCCACAGCATAGGGAGTCTCTGGAGTGATAAATCTATCCCTCCAGCACGCCCTATTTATATCCGGTAAGTTAAGTGTTTAAGTTTTGCTCTAGTGGTTTTGGTGGATTTGGATTTTTGCAGGGTGGAGCATGTTCATTAATTCCGGTTGGACATGGCCTTGTATGTCAGGGCACATGTCACCTCTGAGCAGGCGGTATGCACTGAGTAGAGCTGGAGTTTCTTCAATCTGGCAGCATATGACAGATTTTAAGAGTCCCTTATCATCCTTTTTGGTGAGGAACTTTTGGGGTCTCTCCAATTGCTGCAGATGTCGGGTGAGATACATCCCGTAATGGGGCATTTCGTACTCTCATCATTGGTCTGATAAGTGAAGAGTACAGGGAACAATGACCTCACTAGATCTGGATGTGAATCCCTTCATGATCAGGTGGGCAATGTAGAAGGTCTTTTCTAACCACTTTAGCAATGTGAGTGTCAAAAGAAAGGCCACTGTCAACCTGGGTCCCCAGGTCCCTGATAACCTCTTCTTGTGCTTAGTGGACGTTGCCACCTATATGGAAGCTTGGGGTTACCTTGTTTTTCCCGAAGTGGTATGACTTATACATTTTTTTGCTGTTTAACTTCAGGCCATGGCTCTGGCACCAGCTATCTGTTTCCGTGAGTCCCTTCTGAAGGATATCATCCTCGTGTCCGATGCACTTTCCACTCCATGGCGCCTAGTTTGCAGTCGTCACCGCAAACTTTGTCAGCCGCCAAAGTCCTCCCATGCTGGCCTGTACTTCTGAGAAGTAGATGCCAAACAATAGGGGGCCAAGACCGAAAGTCTCTGTGGGACACCACTTGTGACCGACTTGGAGTCTGACACAGCGCCAGCAACTCTAACCCTGTGGGTTCTGTCCTTAAAAGTTTCAGTTTGGTAAAACCCATCTTGTGACATATGGGTTTTACATTCTAAGTTGGTGGAGTTTTCTCTACAATACCCGAGTGGGGTATTGTGTCGAAAAGCCTTTGCAAGGGTCAAGGTAGGCTGGCAATGGACTGCCTTTCCCTCATCAATGGCCTTGGTGACTGTTTCTCAAGAAGTCAATCAAGTTCAAAAGGCATGATCTTCCCTTGACAAAGTTGCCAAACTGGGTCGGGTCCAATGTCTGCAAGTCCCTATATCTTTGTTTATGAGACTCCATTATGATCCTCTCCAGTAGCTTTGCAGACTAGACCTGTTAAGCTTATGGGGCGTAATGATACCAGGGTCCAGAGGGCGCCGCCTTTGTGGAGTGGGACCACAGTTGCCGGTACGCCACCCTTTTTGGGCACGTGATCCTGTGGTAGCATGAGATTAAAACTAGCTGCCTTGGCGGTGATTTAATTCCTCATTTAGGCTCGTGTAGCAGTTATCATTGTACGCAGCCGGGACACCCATCCGGTCCCATTGATGCTGTGTTTTCCAGCTTTAGAGAGAGAGCAGCTTCACCTGCGATGTTTGAGATGTCCTGGGAGGCTACACCTCTCGGCTGAGAGATAGTTATCTCTCCTTTAGGGAGAGGGTGAAGTTTGCACTGAACCTGGTTCCGCCAGTACATGTTGGCAATGTTCCGTGGGTTCAGTGATTTTGGTATCATTTTGGACTAATTCTGAGCATATCTGGGAGTTTCCACCCAGGTTCCTAACATAGCTGAAAAAGGCCTTATGATTGTCCTTGAATCCATGGCAATTTTTCTCTCAAAATTGGTCTTAGTGGATTTTATGAGTGTCGTAATTTTACTAATAATGATCAGGGGTGACTTTTTATGGATTTTGTTCTATCATGTAATAGCTTTCCTCTTATTGTAAAGTTTGTTAATGACTGGGGTCCACCAGACTGACGCTTGCCCTTTGTGGAAAAGAGTCTTGGTTTTATTTGGGATTGCCTGATCCATGCAGTCCTGGAGGTGTTCATAGAAGGCATTTGTAAGGGCTTCAGCTTGGGTTGTGGTTTCCTGGCCGGGCCTTGAAGGATACCACACCAGTCTTGAGTAGTGAAGTTTGCTTTAGAGAAGTTCTTCACTATGGTCTTTTTGTTTGGGGTGGATGTGGGATAGCAGGTTTCCAGTGAGATTAGTTTATGATCAGATCTCACCAATGAGGGATATACTTCCTGTGGAGCATTTTGTCCCCATGTTTGTGACAATGAGATTCAGTATATTTTCTCTCCTCGTGGGAACAGTGACTAGCTTGTTCCATAGCATTTGGAATTTATGAACTCCAGGAACCGTTGAGGCTAGAAAGTTAGGGCTTGAGTAATGTTCCCAGTCTATATTCGGTAGTTGAAGTCACCAATATGATGGTGTTTTGAGATACATTTATACCCTCCAGTGTCTTCAGGAAGGCTGTGTGGGGTTCCTGAGTTTGAGAGGGTATTACCCTGTATCTTCCACAATTTGCATGCTACAATTACAAAGCACCCCTGTAGCATGCTGCTACCGTAGAGCAGTTTGCCTATGGTTAGTTGCACCTGGATGGTTTCTGAAGCCGCAGGTTGCCACCAACCTGGAGGTGTGGGTATCCTTTATGAATATGGATACACCCTCCTTTTGTGGTGGTCTGGGTTTTGGGGCGGAACGCATGATATGAGGTAAAACCTAATAGTGCCGGTGCTCTCAGGAGCCTTGAACCAGTTTCAGTTACAGCACAGACATCGATGTTCTCCATACTGAGAAGGGCCTCGAAAGTGCGTGCATTTTGAGATTTAGACTTCTGGCATTGAGCAGCATTACCCTCAGTTTCTTCCATTTTTGTTTTCTAGGTGGTAGGTTTAGAATTTGAGCCTTGCCTATAAAAGGCACTATGGGGTGGCAAGAGCCTTAGCCAATATCCGAATCCCAGGGTGACAGGTGCAATCCGCTTCATGGAGCAGCATGGTTGTCAAGCATGTCATCCCAGGCAGACAGACACTGGATCCCCTTTGAATGACACCAGACATTAAGCCAATTGTTAAAGCTGATCATCTTGTCTTCTATATTGTGGCATCATTCTTGGTGAAGGAAGGATACTGCTCAGGGTTAGGGTCATACTCCTGCCTGGGCTACATAATCAGAGAGCTCCCATGTCTCTTCATGTAGTCCAGGGAGGTACGCCTCAGGTAGCTTCCGCTCACACCAGCATGGACAATGACTGTGTCATATCTGTACTGCCGTGGAGTGACCCGAGTGCTTGTGTTATGTGGCGGATTCTAGCGCCCGATAGGCAGCTGACTGTGACCCTCTCCTTGTTCAGCCTGGTGAGTGGGACGTCAGTGTGTCTGACTATGGAGTCACCTATGACAAGTATGTTTGGTGTTGTATTTGGCCTTAAGGGCTGTGACTGCTTTGCACACTGCTTTTGTGGTTTATGTGTTGCTTGTGGGGTGTCTTGAGGTAGCAGTTGTTTGGGTGTCTGCTTTGGAGGCCTCATGTTTAGGTAAATTTTACCAGAGCCTCCGAGTATGTCTTTGTGTGTTTGGAAGCTTGATTCAGTGGCGGAAAGTGGTAGCATTATGTGAGGCTGGTTTGTGGTGTGTGTAGTTGCCTTCTCCTCCTGTCTGGTCTTGCCAGTCCTGAGTTGAGAGAGCTCAGCCTGTAAAGTTCCAGTTTGGCTAAATAGCTGCATCTCGCAAGTATTTGTGTTATGGGAGAGGAGAGGGTTGTCTGTGTACATGAGGCAGTTATAACATTGCCTCAAGATTCCCAGATTCACCAGCTGGACCGGAGAGGAGATTGACAACTGACCTTGGACATGCTAGAATAATATTGGGAAATCCTTAATTGAAAACAAGGGCCAGTGTGGAGTGAGGGTGTAGTGCTTTTAATTTTTAGTGCTGACTTGTATAATTGTTTTAGTGAGCAAGTGCCAGGTAACTTGAGTGCAATGTGTTACAAGTAACTAAATGCAAAAACGACAAACAGTAACTTTCTTTCAAGTGAAACAAGGAAATAAGTACAGTAAGCAATGCAGATATCACTTCGGTAGTGATCCACAGAAGCGCTTGAGAAGTTGTATATTAGGTGAATTAGCTTCCAGGAAATAACAAGCAAAACAAACAACAAGCATATAAACAAAGCTAGATTCAGCAGGCCTGGATCTAGTCTATGCTAGAGCAAACAAGGTGAACCAATTTCAGTAAGATACAGTTCAAATATTCAGGCACTATAAACCTTTAACCAGAAATTCCAGCTCAGAAGGGCAGAGTCCAGCCTCTTCTCCCACAAGAGTGCAGACCACGAACCTTCTTAATGTAAAATAACTGGCCTGAAGCCCAAGTGCCTAAACCAGAACTAATACACTTGGACACTGGGCTCTCAATCAGCAGTTCCCAACTTAGAAGGATGAAAGCTACCTGTCCTGCCACCACAGTGCTTGCCACAAACCTTCCTAATGTAAAACAACTGGTCTGAAGCCCAAGTGCTTAATCCAAAAGACTTGAATGATAGCTACACTTTAATCAAGTTACAACCAAGCAGTAATAAATACCATTGAATACTTTAGAGAATGTCTGGATTAGTGCTCAAGTTACACAAAGCTAGATCCAGCAGGGCCGAATCCAGTCTATGCCACAGCAAACAAGGCGCACCAACTTCAGTAAGAAACAGTTCAGATATGCATGCACTATAAGCCTTTAACCAGAAATTCCCAGCTCAGAAGGGCAGAGTCCAGCCTCTCCTCCCACAAGAGTGCAGACCACGAACCCTCTTAATGTAAAATAACTGGCTTGAAAGCCCAAGTGCTTAAACCAGAATTAATACACTTTTAGAATAACAGACACTGAGCCCTCAATCAGCAGTTCTCAACCTAGAAGGATGTAAGCTACCTGTTCTGCCACAACAGTGCAGACCACAAACCCTCTCAGTGCAAAACAACTAACTGGTCCCAAGCCCAAGTGTTTAAACCAAAAGGCTTAGAATGAGTTACACCAAGCAGTAATAAATACAATTGAGTATTTTAAGATGATGCAAAAGTAAAAAGAAGTAGGTAAAAACACAAGTACAGTAAAAGCAGATGAAATTTTTTTTTTTTTTTTTTCTGAACAAGTGCTGAAATCAAAGAAACAGATTTGAGTGCTGAAACTAGAAAACTGGCTAGTTATAAGAAAAAAATCAAGCTAGAAGGCTTCCCTCAAACACAGAAGGGCTTGGGGGCTCAGAAGCCTACAAATAGTCTGTACCACTTAACAAGAAAGGCAGGAAATAAGCTTAATTTTTTTTTTTTTTCTATTTCCCAGATGCTCTCTTTGTACACAGTAGGAGTGCCTGAAATCAGAATATGATCTCACTGCACTCAGTTGAGTGAGCAAATGAGATGGGCCCAGAGGCAGGCTGAGGGGCGGGCAGTTTCAATGCCACAAGAATGTGGCTACCCCCACACTTGTAATTACTAGCAAATAACAAAATTCAGCCAACACTAGCTTCACTTCCAAGTTACTGAAGAGCAGAATAACTTCAGTTTAAAAATTCCTTCAACACTCCTTCATACACAGTTTAAATCAAATTAAATACTCTATAATACTTTATTTTTTTTTTTTTTAAAAAGTGCAGATAAAGGTACTTAAATTCTTTTATACGTCCAGTTGAATATAACCAAGTTCTTAGCTGGCCAAGCTGAAGTTGTAAATAGTTATGAATATGGCTGGCCTTCAGGCTCATTATACTCAGCTTGCCAGCTCATTCTTCAAACATCTATCTGTTCATCGCACACATCACTCTGTGTACCACAAGCCTACAATTTTGTCTGTCTGTAGTCTGGCATGGTATGCATTACACTAGTACGATGTGCCAGTTGTAGAATTATAGCGTGAAGTTGAGCATGTTAATCTTGTGTACATATTCTTTGTCTTTTGGATAATTTATAATTATGAAACTACATGAACTGTTATTGCAACATAGTTTTTGGCTTGGCAGCTTAAGCATAGTAAGTGTCATTCTGTCTTTCACCATCTGTCACCCACTCCCTGCATTTTTGTCCCCTGCAGTGCTAAGCACATCTTTTAGTATGTATTGGAAATTAATTTCACACTACGTGGGGTGCATGACCTGAAACAGAACATCAGTACTGACATTGAACATTAAAATTGGCATCATTTGTACAGTATTTTCATCAGTGTGGATTTTTTTGTGTGAATTGATAACAAGCTCATAAGTATTATATGTTACTGGCTATTGGCTTTTTTAAGTGGTTTTGCTTTAAAAAAAACACAGTAGGCAGACATTCCATTCCTATTTTGTTCAGTTTGCTGGCAACAGAGTTTACTGTTCTTTGCAGCTTGCTTTCATAATTGTTTCTATTTTCTGCACCCTGTATTTGCTCCATTCTCAGTGAAACTTGTTTAGAATGCAAGGACGAGTATTTGTTTAAACAGAGCCAGCTTTCATCCATTTGCTGATTGTTTAGCAGAATACTACTATTAATACTATGAGCTGTGTTCAAGTTTTGCATGTATAAGTAACCATCAGCTTTAAATGGGCATTTTGAACTGCTAAAGGGCATTGTATGTTAGATTTATAAATGACACATTTTACTTAACTGTGAATTTCAAAACTAATTTGGCCATAAAGGAAAACCAAATTTACAGTGTGCATGTGACATCAATTTTAATGTGTTATTTGGTGTTCCAGATGCTTTGTTTTGCAAGTTTTCATGCTGTTTTCATTTTTGACCTTGTGTTCTTTAGTTGTGGAGCTTGTTCTAAGTACTGTTTATGCATACACAGTGACTCTACATAGTTTTGACTTATTTTTGCCTATATTTCACTCAGTACAGCAACAAAACAGCAACTAAAACGATCCCTTTAAGAAACATAGGATTTCTTGATTACCATCAGTTTCCTGTCTGGAACTGTTATTTTTAGCTTCAGCTATCATGGGGCTAATTGTAAGTTGAAATGTACTGTTTGTGTAAACTTTGTAAATATTTTATACAAGTTTAATGTGTGGCATTATTTTATTTGGGCAGGTGTGACTACAGGTCATGTAGTGCTTCCATTCACACTGTAACAACTTACCATCTATTTGTTTCCGTCAGACTCATTTTATATAAAAGGGGTTTCTGACAAGAATTTAGTATCTAGCTTTGCATTACTGTTTTGGGGACTCTCTGTGACTGGGAAATGTAAGTGTGCTGCTTGTGTAAATTGTTTAGCAGCTTGCCTTCCAAGTGATTTGTTACAGTGATTATAGCTGCATTAGAACCATCCTCCTCTGTCACTGCATGGATACTTATGTTTCTACTGGTCCATTTTCTGTAGTTCCTAGAAATAAAATTTAACTGGGATTCCTTGCTGACCCCATGAGCTCATTCTTCACCTCAGCCAGTGGTGGGTGACTCTGTAGTGGCCAGCAGTTGTTTTTCAGACCACTCACTGACCTCTCCATTTTCCTCTGGTGTAGTCCAGTCAATCTCTATGAAGTGGGGGTCAACCACATCCTGTCCTGCTGTTCCAGTGTTTGATATGTGCAAGGGTGAGAACCATCTTGAGAGGGTGAATATTCCTTCTTGAAGTTTGTCTCTGCTGATACATTCAAAGAAAAAACAAAAAGTTACACATTGTTCTTCAATGCAACGGATATCTGTAAGGACTGATAATTTTGTTACTTTAGTTGACAATTTGTTACAGACCGTCCATCTTGGTACATTGTTTGAGGTACCTGTTCAGGTCATGCTAAATATTCCTGAAGAAGACACATCAGATGTTTCTGATGTAGAAATGAGGCTTTGTCTCCTGCACATTCTGAAGCCCAAACTCTGTTGGTAAAGGAACTTGGTCCTCACAACCATCTAAGGAGGTATTTTCTGTTTCTTAGATTATGGCCAGAATGAATGAGGCATTTTTAGGGAAACAAATGAATGGTTCCCTTGAACTGAGGAGATATTGTAATATGTTGTTTCATTCTATACTTCCTCTTCCTCTGGTGAGAGCCTTGGAGGATGTAGATGATGCGGCCTTTAGCAACCCTTACAAACTTCAGTCCCCAATAAAGCAGATGGGCTTTACTAAGTTTCTCAAACTAAAAGGCACTTGATTTCTCACCCTAGGTCTAACCCTGCAGAGATCTTGACACCTACGCCAGCAGGTGACATTTTGAGGGAGCAAATGTCCTTCCCACACACACACTGGAAAATGCAGGGGGCTTTGTACACTTTAACAATGAAGCAGAAAATTTATCTAGATGCTGTTTCACTGTTAGTTTGATACTTACAATCACACTTCTGACTGTTGGTTACTAATATATCAGATTATAGTCATGGTGTGTGTATCACAGATTCTTTATTCATCATGTAGCCTTGTCTTGCTTCAAATTGGAAATGTGTTATTACTTAATTTTAATCTAGCTGCCACAAGTCAAATTATTTTAAATCCATTAACAGAGGCAAACTCCTTTTTAAAGGGGACTTGAGGAATGCTATGAGCTGCTTGAAAATTAATACATAATAGTACATACAGTAACATTATTTTGTAACATACAACATAGAAATTCAAAAGAAAAAATAAAATGTGTAACTTAAGATGCCCTTCCATTTCTCCTGTTGCAGTACTCTTTACTTCAGGAATCCTCTGCCAAGGGTGGCCTGACATCCGAACAGTATACCAAAGCCTTTAGTTTGCTTTAAGGTATGCTGTATGTCACACATATTCTTCTTGCTTATTGTAGGGCATAAAGGTGAAGTCTGGACGTACCATCCTCAAAACTGCTTTGCTGCCAGTCAGAACGCAATTGCTTGATAATTGCTCTAAACACCCGTTCCATTGCTGGTTTTCCAAGCCATTATAGAAGTGCCCCATTGGGTTTTTTTTTTTTTTTTTTTTTTACTTCTCCTTCTGTTGCTTGTGGGGTTTCATGTCATCCAAGAAGGGTAAATGCCTGTGTGGGAGACAGATTCCCCATAAATACTGCCATGACCAGTGCCTTTTTTTGCATAGGTGCCTCTCACAACCATACATTCCACTTGTCAGGCTTTTGTACCTAAAAACTTTCATCGTAGACTGTTTCTTTGGTGCCTTATATTGAAAGTCATCATTAAGCTTCTTGTAAAAGACTATGGAAGGTATGTCACACACTGCGGGACAGCTGTCAGTGAAGAGGAAGGCCAAGAAGCCTAGGCTGGAATCTTCTGTTCAGCCTCCCTGGACATCTCTCCTGAGGTGAGTGAATGCCCAAAGGTTCACCCTGCTTTGCCCTTGGATTCCTGTGCTGAGACCGGGTTGGAGGCCGGTGGGTGTCCGCCTTTGAGCACATCTGAGGAGGCTTTGCAGACATCCATTTCGGTCATTTTGGGCAACCATGGCTGATTATTCCCAAGGGGCCTAGGGGTGTTCCTCAGATATTAGTCTGAGAAGTCCTTACTGACATCACTGAATACCATCCTGGCTCAGAGCTTTTCATATTTTATAAGGCAAACGTCACATTAAAGAAGAAGCAAAAGACTAAACATATTTCTCCTGCTCCTAAGGATCCACAAAGTGAATGGCAGGCTTTCACTCCGGGTTTGTTTAGTGCTTTGATGGCACTGAAACCTCCTCAGAGAATTTCTTTTCCAGCCTTCCCTTGGTCCTCTACTCTCTTAAAAAGACTCAGGGAACAGAATTTCTCTGAGGAGGAGCTGGATTCTGTTGAGGAATCCCATGCTTACTCTTCTCAGATTCCTTCTCCTTTGGGCTATGGATAAGAGGAAGAGGAATCTACTAGTCCTGATACTCCCTTTGAAGAGATGTATTTTGGGGGGGGGGGCAATCTCCATGATGACAGAGTTCTTTAAATGGGATTGTGATCAGGTCTCGGAGGTACATAAAAGGTACTATGAGTTGCTGCAGATGGACTCTCCTAAACCTGCTGTTCCTTCTGTTTTGGTTGCCTTGTTGGATGCATTTTTCAATGCTTCTAAGACTCCAGACTCTCGGCTCCCTGCTCCCAAGAAACCTGATAGATTCTATAGGGTGCCTGAGGGACTGTAAATTTTTGTACAGTTGTCCTGCTGCTGACTCCTTGGTGATATCTGTAGCCTCTGACAAGCCCTCTCAACTGCTTCCTTCTCCCAAGTTACCGTCCTTTGATAAAGATGGCAGGACTATGGAAGTGCTTGGTAAGAAGGTTTACACCTCTGCTACCTTGGCTTTTAGGGCTGTTAATTATCAGACCCATATGTCCAGGTACGTATCATCTGTCCTGTCCCAGGCTTGTCATGTTACTTTTGATCTTCCAGACTCTGAGGGTAAAATTTCTGCTCTTTCCCTGTTAGGGACTTCCTCTCAGGTGGCTCATCATTCCATCAAGTGTAGTTATGATGCAGCAGATGCTTCCTCTAGGGCTGCTCTTTTTTGATCAGGAATGAGAAAGTATTCTTGGCTTCAGCTTCAACCTTTACTGATGATGTTGAGGTTAAGTTGATGGATGCCCCTCTTGATAGTAAACACTTGTTTGGTGAAGTTGCTCCTGATATGTTTAAGTCCTTTCAGGATAAGGGCAAGGCTGTGATGTTTCTCCTGTGCCTAAATTTCAGGTAAATTACCCCAGTAATACAGCCTTTGTTCACAGGCAATCGCGTCCTCCTAAGTGCAAAAAAGGTGACAAGCGGGCTCCTTCTGCTAAGGCTGCTCAGATGTCAGTACCTCAGAGGTCTTTTTTCCCAGATGAACCAGCTGCTGTCTGACTATTCTATTCTTCCCAGCCACTTTCCGCTTTCTCTTCACCTCTTTCTTTCTCCCTGTTTAGCTGCTGGGTCCTTTCCATTATTCATCAGGGGTGTTTCATGGTTGGAAATCCCTTCCCTTTGTGGGTGTCTTTAGCTCCACTTCTTGGGAGCAACTGTCCCTTTCCAGAGGTGTTTCAGGACCTTTGACTCAGTGGCGTAACAATATTCAAGAAGTGCCGCCTGTGTCCCAAAGGGAGGGGGTTTACTCCAGGATGTTTTGTAGTATGCAGAAAGAGGGTATTTGGAGACCACCCCAGATCTTTGTCTCATTAAAATACTTTTCTGAAGGTGCCTGCCTTTCGAATGTTATCCCTTCAGACTTTGTTCCCTCTTTTTCTTTCTCTGGCTTATATGGTGTCTGGATCTAAATGATGCTTATCTCCATACTCTGATCCATCGCCTTTTCAGGAAGTTTTTATGTTGCTTCCTGGTATTTTCAGTTGCCTGCTTTGCCCTTTGGCCGTTCTACTGCCCCAAGGTGTTCATGAAATGCCTTGCAAAAATCTTCATTTTGCCATTTCCCTTCTGCAAAGCCGGGGTTTCACAATAAATTTCAAAAAGTATTTTTTTCTGACTCCTCAGGACCATGTTTTTCTGGGGTGCAGGATTCAGACTGTGCCTATGCTGGCATCCCTGCCTCCTTCCAAGGCCTTGACACACATTTTCTTCTTTCAAATGTCGTCTTCCTTCAGCCTCTGTTACAACCAAGGGTGTTTGTGATCTCTGAGATTCATGGCATCCACCATCCCTATGCTCTGTCTGGTCAATCTCCACATGAGAAAGTTTGTGTTCCTGAAGTTAGTTTGGCTTCAACATGCGCATATAAAATTTGTAGCTCCTCTTCTACCTTGTCTCAAGAAGGAACTCCAGTGGTGGATCCAGCAGTTATTTCTAAATCCAGGGCTCCCTTTTCATCCTCATCATCCCACACAGGAGGTGTTCACAGATGCCTCAGACATGGGATGGGGAGCAGCTTTTGGCTTCCTAAAGGTGCAGGGAGTGTGATCACCTCTTCAAGAGAGAGAACATATCAGTATCAGAGATGAGAGCTCTTCTGCTGGTGCTTTGGGCTTTTCATTTTCTTTTCTCCCCAGGACCTTTGAAAGTATTTACAAGACAATACCACAGTAATGTGGTATGTAAACAGATGGGGGAACAAAATCTTATCTTTGCCAGTTGGCACGCCTATTGTGTGATCGTGCTGTCCAGTATCAAGTGACTCTTTAGGCAGTTTACATTCCCTCAAGTCAAAACTTTGTGGCAGATGCTCTTTAGCAGGTCCTGAACTTAATCCTTTTTTTAGATGCAGATGTCCTCTTAAACT
>NW_025051166.1:0-13411 GCF_019279795.1 Protopterus annectens | reverse complement strand
TTAGGCATAAAAGTAGGATTAGTAATGAAGGAAACTCTGTCCTTGTGAAAAATCAGAAAAGGTTCCACTGCCATGAGGGCCTGTAATTCAGATACCCTTCTAGCAGAAGTAACAGCCAACAAAAAAGCAGTCTTCCAAGACAACAACTTCAATTCAGCTGTAGCTGCAGGTTCAAAAGGAGGCAGAGTCAGCTTTTCCAAAACAAAATTAAGATCCCAGGCAGGAGTAGGAGGTCTTCGTGGGGGTCTTATATTCTTTGCCCCTCTAAGAAACTGTTTAACCAATGGATGTGAAAACAAAGGAGGGTCACAATCATAGTGAGCAGAAATAGCTGCAGCATGCACTTTTACAGAAGAGAAGGACAAAAGTGTCCCCAACGGGGTACTTAGCCCAACTTGGTCTCCGGTCTGAAACTCGAAAACCGACAATTCCAGAACGCCGAACGGCACTTGCAAACGCTGCTTCTGCTTAGGACCACGCGGCAAGAAAGACTGAGGATATGGCGTCGGTCATGCGATTTGTACTGGCACGCACGATCAGTCTCGGTGCATGACCGACGCCAGTTCTAGCCCTTTGGTATTCGGGCCGATTGTGGACAGTGGACTACCCATATGTAAGGACTGCAGCAATGGGAGACTAAGAACATCAAATGTTACTAATTGTAAGGGTGATAGTATATAAACAAATGAATACAAAATCATTATAATTTATAAGCCCTAAATTTGAGCTCTGATTTAATGCTAATATGATCATTGAGCCCAGGTGGAACAGTGGCGTTTAACTCTGCCATCTAGCTTCTGCCCTAAGAAGTTGATTAGTCCAATCACCCAGTCTGATATCTTTACCTACTACTTCCAGGATACCAAACTGAAAAAAATGTTCAGGGAAAGATTTAATATGTTTAAATAATGCATTCTTTTCATCATGTTTAGAAATGTTATATAGGTGTTCATAGATTCTCCTACATACCTTCCTTTCCGTCTTTCCCACATAGTATTGCTGGCAGGACTGACATACTGCTAAATACACAACTCCAGAAGTATTGCAGTATCCCAGGAAGTAGATGGACCAGCCCCAAAAGCTTAGGGAAATACAGACTCCACTTGGGAGACAGCTTCTGTGGACCATTCAATTCATTGCTTCATCAATTCTAGGATGTCTCTGGAGACTTCTTACAAGGGAGATCTTAAGGAACTCTCCTTTTTCTGGAAGTTGGCATCCTCTGTGAGGGACGCTTGAGGGGAATACAGACATCTCTTTTAAGTCATCCGCTTCCTATGCCCCTTTCCAGTGACAAGTTCCAGGGATGACTCAGAAACAGAAGGAAAGCTTGCTTAGTGAGAATCCTCGAGACTCAAGGGAACTGGGTGCACATTCTAACAAGATGGTTGGAAGGATGGCCCTCAGAATTCGGAGTGGATCAGGACTGCAACAAATGAGAATGAAAGACCTCCTCTCTAGACCTGGAGAGTACCCTTTTTTCAAAGGCCTTGAATGTCAAAACCAAAAGTAGGGTTGAGGAGGAACCCAAAGATCTCAAAGGGGGAACCTTTCACGACCCAATATGACTAGGCTCTGAGCCAGACACTGGACCTTAACTGTGAAGGGCCTGGACAGCCCTGACAACCATGGAGTCAATTCCAAACCCTGGGTGTTATCCCAGACCTCTCAGCTCAGAAACCCCTCAAGATCAGATGCCAATGTACAGCGGGTCAGGGAAACAGTCTGAGTTGAAGATGACCAGGTTACTAGGTCTAAGGACATCCTGCAGGAACACAGTGCTACACAGACACCAGATCCAAATGCCAAAATGGAGAAAGATATTAAAAGGGGGCTGACATGGCATGACCAGGCAAGGACCCCTCATTTATATTTGTGTCATCAGCAACGTTTGCATCATCTTGTCGACGTACTTTTCGGACAGACTCCTTGATTACAAAAAGCCAAAGGAGGCTTGGATAACTGTTACACTGATCTGTCCTGTAAATTGACAGACTGAAGCAGTGGGTAATAGGATCTCTGGAGGGAGCCTAACAGGAGGAGGCCTGATCTGAACTGGCTCCAGAATACTTATCGGATCTGACAAGCAATGAGTTTTTGGAGTATGGCAGTATGGACACATCAAATCAGGGGATCTTTTCATTAAGTACAGTTTTGTACCTACCGTAACTGTAGATGTTCGAGTGTATACACTGCTGCAGTCATTATACTTGGGTTATCCTGCCGTCAGGCGGTTCCTCAGATGGCCTGAGTTTCAAAGTCTTGGTCCGGCATCGGTTGCTGTTGACTCCTCCCTGATGTCAGTGTGACAGGGGTATACAAGATGCAGCATACGCCATTTTCTTCAGTTTTTCTTGCCCCAGGTATCAGGTGCCTCTAAATAGGTAGGCAATTCCAATTGCTAATAAAACATACATAAGAAAAGCAAAAAACAACTAACAGCTACCAGCAAATACTCCCCATAGGCAGTAAGGGTAGAAGACATAGGTACGTACCAGCCAGTAAGAGGGGAAGGAGGGAGGGTAACCTGGACTGCAGCAGTGTACACACTCCAACATCTACAATTATGGTAGGTACAAAACTGCACTATGTTCATCATGTTACACTGCTGCAGTCAATACACTTGGGTAGAATCCCAAAGCTGAGGTAAGGTGGCTGGTTCTATAAGGCATTAAGGGTGGCATATAAGGCCCTGCAGCACTGCAGTGGCGAAGCCAGTTCTGGATTTAGAGTATAGAGGCAGATGATAATGCTTGGTGAAGGTATGTACAGAACTCCAAGTTGCTGCTTCCAAAATATCCTTGGTAGGTACTCCCCTGAGGTAGGCAGTTGAAGTGGCTGTTGTCCTGGTGGAGTGAGATCTAATGCTGCTAGGTACAGGTTTTCCATGGTATGAGAAGAAGAAATGTATGCAATGTCCTATCCATTTTGAAATGGTCCGTTTTGAAATGGCTTTTCCCTGTGCTCCTGCAGCATATGCTACCAATAATTGCTCAGATTTTCTGAAAGCTTTGGTTTTGTCCAAGCAGAAGCCTAACTGCCTGTGAATGTCCAAAGAGTGCAGTAGTCTCTCCCCTTTATTCTGTGGTTTAGGATAAAAAGTTGGCAGGTCAATAGTTTGGTTTACAGCAACACTGGATACCACCTTTGGCATAAATGTAGGGTTAGTTCTTAAAGACACCCTGTCCTGGTGGAAAATGAGGAGAGATTCCACTGCCATTAGTGCCTGTAATTCTGAAACTCTTCGTGCTGATGTTATTGCCAGGAGCAGAGCAGTTTTCCAAGAGATATATTTTAATTCTGCTGTGTTAGCTGGCTCAAAAGGAGGTAAAGTTAGTTTTTTTCCAAAACAAAGTTGAGGTCCCAAGTTGGAGTAGGTGCTCTAAGGGATGGTCTTATGTTTTTAGCCCCTCTGAGGTACTGTTTTAACAGAGGATTAGAGAAAATTGGTGGATCCGTGTTGTAATGTGCAGAGATGGCAGAGGCGTGGATCTTGATGGATGAGAAGGAGAGGCCTTTGTCCAGCATCTCAGTTAAGTATTGTAGTATCTGATGAATGTTTGGGACAAGAGGGTCAAGGCTGTGAGCTTGGTTACAGGCACAGAATCTCTTCAATTTGTCTGAATAGGCTTTCCTGGTACTTAGCCTTCTGGCCTCCAGAATGACATCTATAACAGCTTTGGAGAGAGGCATTGCTTGCTTGACTAAGGAATCTTCTATGCAGCTAGGTTTAAGGTCTTTAGCTGGCTGTGTAGTATTTGATGATTGTGCTGAGTCAGCAGATGTGGGATTTGAGGCAAAATCCAGGGTGGTTCTTGTGCTAAACTCCTTAAGATTGGGTACCAGTGCTGGCATGGCCAGTCCGGTGCAATCAGGATCATCTTTGGCTCTTCTTGCCTGGCTTTTATGAGTACCTTTGGCAGGAGAGGTAGTGGTGGGAAAGCGTATACTTGTAGGTTCTCCCAGCTGTATGAGACGGCATCCACTTTCCATGCTTGTGGATGGTAACTCCTTGTGCAGAATTTTTGTAGCTAGCAGTTTATTGGGGATGTAAACACATCTATGTCCGGGCTCCACCATTTCTGTGTTATCATTCTGAATATTTGTGGATTCAATTCCCATTCGTGGGGATCCATGATGTTTCTGCTTAAGTCATCTGCCAGTGTGTTTTTCTCTCCTGGCAGGAATTGTGCTTGTAGATGAACTTGAAGGTTTATAGCTGTGTTCCACAAGGTCATGACTTGTCTGCATAGGAGGTAGGAGTGAGTGCCCCCTTGCTTGTTTATGTACCACATAACTGTGGTGTTGTCTGTCTGTATCAGTAGTTGCCCAGGATGCAGCAGGTCCTTAAAAGCTATAAGGGCATTTTGTACAGCTACCATCTCTTTTTGATTGATGTGAAGATGCCTTTGTCCTGCGGGCCACGTGCCCTGAATACATTTGCCTGCCATGTGTGCTCCCCTGGCGTAATACGATGCACCTGTTTGTTGTCAGTGTTTGCCTGGCTGTGGGTTGTGTAAAAGGCTGTCCCTTGTTGAGGTGACAAGCTTGAGCCCACCATTGAAACTACTGTTGAAGGCAGGGGATTAGTAGTATAACTGTTTCCAAACTTTGACAGTGTTGAGACCATACATTCTTTAGGTAGCATTGTAGTTTCCTCATATGCAGTTTGGCATATGGAATTAGTAGTATGCAAGATGCCATGTAACACAAGGCCTGCAGAATTTTTCTTGCAGTGAGTTGGGTCTTTGCTGCCATCAATGGAAAGTACTGAGTCAGTTGTCTTTGCTTATCTGGCGTGAAATAAAATAAGCCATCTTGGACGTTGTGTTCAAGCTGGCACCCAGGAATACAATCTCTTGTGAGGGCACTAGTTTTGATTTCTTTTCATTTACTGTGTACCCCAGGCAACTTAGTAACTTTTTTTTTTACAAATGCCAGATGCTTTAGAAGAATGTCTTTGCTCTCTGCTTGAATCAGGCAGTCGTCCAGGTACGGATAAATATGAATTCCTTTCTGTCTGCAAAATGCAATTACTGGTGCCAGGCACTCTGTGAAGGCCCTGGGCATAGTAGATAAGCCAATGGGCAGTGCAGAGAATTGGTAGTGCATTGAACCAGCTATGAATCTGAGGTATCTTCTGCAGTTTTGTCTGATAGGGACATGCAGGTATGCCTCCTTGAGGTCCAAAGTCACGAGGCAAGCTTTCTTGCCCAACATGAGAAGCTGCTGCTGCAATGTCAACATTTTGAATTTCGCAGCATCCAGGTAAGGGTTTAGAGATTAAGGATCCAGAATGGGCCTCCAGGCTTTGTCCTTTCTGGGTACCAGAAAGAGTCTTGAGAAAAATCCTTGTCCTTGCTCCTGTGATGGTACCTTCTGAATAGCTCTCCTATCCATGAGTGCTGTAATTTGTTTTTGAGCCTCTGCCCATTGATTTGGTGGCAGATTTGGCATTCCTTTTAACCTTGGCAAAGTGTGAAAGTGGAACCTGTAACCCTGAAATACAATGTTGAGAACCTATTTGTCTTTGGTGATCATTTGCCAATTGTGGTAGAAGAGTGCCAGTTTTCCTCCCAAGGGGGCTGCCAAGAGGGGATATGCTTGGCAGCTGTAGTGGGAAGTCATTGGAGCTGCTTTTTATATGGTTGGGGCCTGTCTTGCCCTTCTTTCTGGCTTGATGCAACCCATTGTTGAGGCCTTTAAGGACCTTGTGTTTGACCTCTACCCTCTTGGACGTCTGTATCTTCCCCTTTGAGGTCTGTCTGTAATTGGAAAGGACCAATTCTTAGTTGGCCATTTCCTCCTAAATCTAGGAGGCTGAACCTGTAAGAAATCCTTCACCGTTTGCATAGATTTTGCCTTATCCTCCATTTTCTTTAATACCTCTTCTGCCTTAACTGTAAATAACACATCCTGCTGCAAAGGTGCATCCAATAATTTTGCTTTAACATGATCTGGTAACATATGTTCTTTTAACCAAGCATGTTTTCTAATGACAGAGCTTGTAACTGCTGCTCTGCAGGAGGCCTCTAGAGAATCAAAACCACATTGCAAAGTATGCTTTCCCACTTGTTCAGCTTCATGCAATAAATCCTGCATTTCCTTAAAATTAGGAGGATCTGATTCTGGAATCATTTTCGGTTTTAACTGAAACAGTAAAAATTGCTGATATTTTAGCATGTGAAACTGGCAATTTAAGGCTCTCATTGCTTAAGTTGCAGACGTATATACTTTCTTTCCCCATGTGTCTAATGCTCTGGAATCTCTGTCCGAGAGAACTGGATTCTTGGCTGATGAGGCCTTAACTCCTGAGAAATAGTTTCAGGGTCAGCTACAGGGCTTTTATACAGAAATTTGTGAGAGTCAGTGACTCTGTAATATCCGTCAGGTTTAACAGGGGCTGGAGGCAAGGAATCAGGATTTATGCTGGATTCAGTACACACATCATCCACAATATCTAACACTGGTGGAATAGCAAGGGGTCTGTGTTGAGGTAATAAAAGGAAGTCTCTGAGCCTTTTCTTGGATTCTGAGTAATCCTGGCTTTCCCAGTGGAAATGCTCCCTCATGGTATGTAGGGTTTCCCCAAAGGAGTAGTCCTCAGGCGGTGAGGCTGATGGAAACAATTCTTCATCAGGGGGTAAAGAGTATCCTAGGTCTGAGGATGAATCGGAAGAGATGGACACCTGGTCGGATGAGTCATAGTCTGCATCCTGTCTAGGCCTTTTATCAGGAGGGGGATGGGACCCCCTGATCAGCATGATTAGGTCTTTGGCCATTTTGAGCATTTGTTTCTTAGGCATGGACGCCTGTCCTGGAGAATGCTGTATTTGTGTCTGATTTTAAAGTAGGCTTAGACTTAGCTGAGGGTTTAATGCTTAACTGAGTAGGTCTGAAGACACCCTCTGAAGCTGTGGGTTGCTCAGCTACTCCAGATCCCTCTGAAAGGTTAGTCTCGGTAGGCTGAATAACTTGTGCGTCCGAAGGCCCAGCCATCTCCATGTGGGAGTCAGAGGCAGCCTGTGGTTCTACAGAAGCGGTCGTCAGGGGCTGCGAAGGCACCTCACTGAAAACTGGAGAACCGGCGACTGGCCTAGAAGAGGCTTTGTCGTCAGTTTTAGGCCTCGGATGCCTATCCTTGTCTTTGCGCTTTTTGTGTATTCCGGTCGTCGGAAGTTCCGATGGCATGGTATAAATGAATTTTCTACCAAAATAATGTTGGGCAAAATCAAACCGACGTTTAGTAGTGCGCTTGTTAAACCTAGCACAAAACCGACAACCAGGGACATCGTGGTCTGGGCCTAGGCATGGGATACCATAGGAATGGAAATCCTTATGAGGTATTTGCTTCCCACAAGAAATACAGTTATTAACTTTTACTGACATCGGTCTGAGGCAAGAAAAAGTTTCCCCAACGGGGTACTTCGCTTTGTAGAAAACTTCGGTTCTGGATTCGGAATGAAAATCTCAGGAGACAGCCGACCGGCACTTGCGAACTGCTTTTGCTTCGGGCACCACGCGGCAAGAAAGACTGAAGAATATGGCGTCGGCTGCATCTTATATAGCCCTGTCGCACTGATGTCTGGGAGGAGGCGACAGCAACAGACGCCGGGCGAAGACTTTGGAACTCAGGGGGACTGGTGAACCGCCTGACGGCAGGATAACTCAAGTGTAATGACTGCAGCAGTGTAACACGATGAACATCTTCATCTTTATCCTTGAAATCTGCCTAGTTTCTTTACTTTTCAATCTCCTTGTCAACCCCCCCCCTTTTTTGTTTTTTTCTCTCTGTTTCTTTACAGGACCTAACCTTGTCCTCAGCCTTACTGTCAGGAGTAGTAGTACAAGTAAAATCAGAAGGGGGTTGGGTCTTCCTATCTGGCAGGGAGAAGACTCTTCAGCACCAACTTGCGCTACCTATCAATGTGAACCATAGCCCTGAAGGAAGTGCAAGATTCACACACTACATCCAAGTGATCCACACATCAACACACAAGCAGTACACACAAGCACTGGGTCTTGGGGGGGGGGGGTAATCTCCTGCCCACAGGTGGTGCAATTTAAAAACAGCCTTTTCACTCATAGCATTAAAGACAAAAAAAACAGTCACACAAAAAGGTTCACAGGGATCATAAAAGGTTACTAGGCTAATGGCACCAGGGGCCTTATAAGCCTAGCCAAGTTCAACCTCTGTTCCCAAGGGTGTCTTGTTCAAGCAGACACTAAAATCAGGAACTATTTCCCCTGTCCAAGAGGGATACAGATGGAACCCCCTGGGTGTATTTCCAGTTACCCATCCAGTCGTCAAAATTATGCTTAAATAGGGCCAATGAGGGGCTTTAATATGAATAAGAATCTTGTTCCAAAGGTGGGACAACCTCTGAGAGACAAATCAGTCAATCCATCAAGTTCTTTTGAGGTCACATACCAAGTTAAAGTCTTTTTAGCAAGTGACTCGTGCCATTTGACTCGAAATTGTGGAGCATTTCCATTAAAGCTGGGTCAGACATTGCTCTATATGCAAGTCACAGATCACATTTGAGCAGTCGGTACGACACAGAGTAAAGCGACAACGATTTCAGTTTGTCCAGATAAGACAAATCCTGAAGACCTTGAATTTTCTTTGTAAGGAACCTTTGTGGTCTCCCCAACTGCTGCAGATGTTTGGAATGGAACATACCAAAGGGAGCGTTGTATTTTATTGGCCTAATGAAAGAAGAGTACGGGGGGGGGGGGGTTAGAATCACTTTTTCTGGAGGCAATGCCCTTACTTGTAAGATGAGCAATATAAAATACCCTTCCGACCACTGCGGAGACATGGTGATAGAAGATAAGGATGCTGTCAACCTGTGTGCCCAGAAAGATCTGTCACTACTGACTGTGTGCTTAAGGTATTGCTATTGATGTGGTAGTTTGCAGGAACATCACCCTTGCTGAAGGGGATGACTATGCATTTTTTTTGACATTAAGGTTAAGACCATGACTTTAGAACCAGTCAGTCTGCATAAGACCTTCCTGCATGATGCTGACATTGCTAGGAGTTTCAATGATTGCTCCCAGTTTGCAGTCACCGGCAAACTTTGTCAGCCACAGTCCTTTAATTTTAGTCTGCACTTTAGAGAAGTAGATTCTTAACAGTGAGGGTCCCAGAACCAATTCCTGTGAAAAACCACAGGTTACGGGTCTGCTGGAGGAGGTGGAGTTCCCCATTTTCATTGTACGAGTTTCATCCGAGAGCCAGTTTGCAACCTATCTAACCATATATGGGGTGACACCCAGCTAAGTGAGTTTATCAATAATGCCAGAGTGGGGAATTGTGTCAAAAGCCTTGGCTAAGTCTAGGTAGGTTGTATGCACATATCTGCCCTCGTCTAGGGCTTTGGTAACTGTCTTGAAATCGTCCATGTTTTTAATAGGCATGATCTCCCCTTGACAAAGCCAAATTGGGTGGCGTCGAGTGTTTGGTGAATTCCTACATCTTTAATAAGGTCTAAGACGATTCGTTCCATGGTCTTGCAGATAAGGCTGGTGAGGCTAATGCGTCTATAGTTCCTGGGGTCCATGGATGCACCCCCTTTGTGTACAGGAATGATGGCAGATGTTTTCTATTCCGATGGAACAAAGACAGTGCTTAGGCTAAGACTGAAAAGAGTGACCAATGGTGATGCCAATTCCTGTTTTAACCCATGTAGAACACAGCCCAAAATGTCGTCTAGTCCCATAGAAGCTGTGCTTTTGGCCTTGGAGAAGGCATTTAAGACCTGCTCCTCAGAGATACTAGGTGGGGGACAGTGGTGTGAAGTTTTCAGTAAATCTGTCAGCCAGCAGGTTTGCTATAACCACAGGTTTTATGTATGTAGTACCATTAACTACGAGTTCAGCGCAAATCTGGGCCTTACCTTTGAGGTTACGGATGTAACTAAAGAATGCCTTGTGGTTCCTCAGTTAGGGAAGCTAATTTGGATTCATAGGTAGCTTTACAGGACCTCACTATGACTCTTATTTGCTTAAGTTGAGGTGGGAGTGTTTCCAGTTCTGAGACCGTTTCTTCCTACTGTTAAACAGCAATTTCTTTCTCCTACTGTATAGCCTAATAATGGCAGTTGCCCACCAGCTGATTGTTTTCCTTGAAGATCTTGCTTTGGTTCTAACAGGTATGGCAGAGTCAATGCATTGTACAGGTGCTTGTATAAAGCACTGGTGCATAACTCAGCACCGATATCTGTTCTATCACTGGGGGGGGGGGTCGCTATGAAGCTATTTATGCTGTCACACAAGAGGTTGTAATTGGCCTTGGAAAAGTTTTTTAGTTTAGTTACTGCTAAGGGGGGGGGGGGGTCGTGATCAGATCTCACCAGGGATGGCCACACACTGGGGGGGGGTGCAGTGGTACCCCATGCTGGTAAGAACCAGATCCAGGATGTTTGAGTCCCTTGTAGGTATGTCAACCAGCTGGACCACGGCACTGAAGTTAATGAAGTCCTGGAACCTTTGGGCAAGTGAGTTAAAACACGTGTAATTTACCCAGTCAATGCACAGGTAATTAAAGTCACCAAAAACCAGGGTGTTTGGCTGCATCTTGAGTGACTCAAATAGATCCAAGCAGACTGAGTGCATGTCCTAATTCATGGAAGGGGTCCTAAAGGTGGTAATAACTTGAAGAGGTGTCTTACCTACAAGTCAACTGCACCTGAAATAATTCAAGGGAATAGTGTGTTTAACCAATCTAGAGGTGTATTTACCTTTAATGAATACTGATAACCACTATCTTCAGTTTGTGGTCTGAACATGTGGAAGGAAATGTAACCTGTTATAGCTAGAGTGCTCTGTGCAGCTACAGACAGGGTCTCAGGGACAGCACAAATGTCAGCATATTCCAAGGTGAGAACTGCTTCCAATGAGTGCAGTTTTTGGTCTATACCCGGACTTCGAAAAGCAGCAGCAGCACTGGAAAAATCAACAAACAGCCTTGACTACAAACAGTAAACTGACCAAAGATGACTAAAGAAAACACACTGAGAAAGAGCAAACCACAAGGAATACCTCACAAAGAGAATCCATAGCCTCCAACACCTGTCCTATGCGGACAGGCTCAAATTACTATCCCTGTATTTGGTATCATAGAAATTGCTCAGAGGTGATCTGTCTCTTGCCTACAAGCCACTATCGGACCCCTGCCCTACTAGAGATACTTCATATTCACAAGTCTAATTCCTCGCACATTACCCGCTCGATAGGCCTAAATCTAATATAAGACATCAACAAAACCTGATGGAGAGACAGGTTTGTCTCCCAGAGGATGCCCCATCTCTGGTACAGAATTCCCATACATGTCAAACAGAATACCTTGCTGACCCTCTTCAAGCGCAATCTTGATGACTGGATGGGAAACCACAAATCTGTCCCAGGGGTTCCACCTTTGTACCTCACTGACAGGGGCAACAGGTGCTGACTGAGGTTTCTTTTTCAGGGATAAACTCTTGGCTAGGCTTGTAAGGGCCCCAGGGCCATTAGCCTAAACCTCTTATGATCCTACATCTGAGGGATACCAACAGTAAGACAGACTTACCTTTAACAATGCAAAAATGCTGAGATCACAGAGTCTGAACTTAGACAGCAAATGAGTCCTGCAGTACTGTAGGAATAGAAAGGAATTATGGATAGGGCAAGAGCCCGAGTCTTGCATCTGAGAATGTATAAAAGGTGCTAACTTCAGATCAGATAATCCATAATTTGAAAAGGACAGAAAAAGACATCAGATCCATAATGCTTGCTAAACTACAATATTCTTAAATAACCCTTTGGCTTGTTTTAACCACATACTTAAACTTTAGTATTCTAATGAGGATGCAAATTGCCTCAATGGCAACCTAGATGACAGCTCATCAACATGGCTCCTGCACTAGGTGATACCCAGTATGATGAAAAAAACAATGTCAAATGTGGAAACAGTGATGGCTGGTTGGCATGACAGCAAAAGTATACATAAACAAAAAAGGCAAGTGACAGCCAAAGCACCACAAAGCTAACTGGAAATGAGTAGCTAATCTGTTGCAGCTTCACCAGTCAGCTGGATGTTCTACATTATACAATAAATTAAAGTCTTTATGACCAAAGATTGTCCTACCTCTTGAGAATGTTAAGAATTTGTCATGCATGGAAAAACAGAAAAATGTCACTGGTAACAGATTTATCAAAGTTACAGCATCATAAACGCATCACTAATGAAAATTTTCACCAAAAGTTTACATTTTGATTATATAATCAGAAAAGAGAAAAAAATACTAGCAAATGAAATGCGGGGTTTGAAGTCACAGGGAACATCTGCGTATTTCTGCAAACTGAAACTTTACTGAGGAGGGAAACTTCTTTTAAACCTCCTTAAAATGTTGGGAAATTCTGGAAAAGAATCCCTGCCAAAATCAGCTGTTTTAATATAAAACTTTTTTTTTTTTTTTGGGGGGCTACTTTCCTACTCAGACGAAATGATTTACTTTTAATACTGATCAGCTGAGAACATTCAGAACAAATGTCAAAACTGTCATTAGAAAGTGAGTGCACTAGACTGACTGTGGAGCTCTTGATGCAATCCAGGCAAACTGTGCACACTTAGCAGCACTAGCAATCAACTCGGGCAGAGACAAAGAAGAGTCAACAGGCATGACCTGCCCACTTCTCTGGGAGGTGAGGGTGGGGTCTGAGGTGCTCATGTGCACTCAAAGACACAATTGGCAAAGCAATCTCCCTGGCAAAGTCTGGAGAGATCACCTCTTATTCTCTGAGGGGAGGGGCAGAGACTTTTGGAGTGAAAGCTTCTAGCAGGAGAGAAACATTTTCCATGGCTGTCCCACTGTGCCTTCCTATCCAGGAGCTAGAGAAGTGTGTGCTTTCAGGGCGAAGGAGAAAACAAACCATCCCTGATGACTGTATAAAATGATGGTCTCTCCTAGTCGACACACACCACACTAAAGCATATTGAATGGATTAACTGTCAAGGAGAGGGATGATGGGAAACAATGAAGATAAAATGATGAAAAAAAAATGTCACAGTCCACATTTTAAAATAACATTTCACTTTTACACTCACCTCATCAGAAATCTGCTGAGCTAATCGAATAGCAACATTTCTCAACACACACTCTGAAGTAGGATTGGGAATGGTCTGCAGAGCACTCTGGAGTACCACTGCTTGATCATGAGCCGCTTGCTTGATCTGAGATTAAATAAAATTGAAGCAGAAGGGACACTAAGGATCATGGATTAAAATTCTTCAGAATGCAAAACACAAAATATCTGCCATTAGCTATTAAATATAAAAATGTCACACGAAATGGGACAAAAGGGCCCAAAATTGAAAACTTTTTAGCCAAAAAATTTTTCAATTTTACCTTTTTTTTTTTTTTTTTTT
>NW_025051165.1:0-13797 GCF_019279795.1 Protopterus annectens | reverse complement strand
TTGCACTGTATAGTTTAGCACACTCACAGGAGCAATGCCACAGTTGTGGCCACTGACAAACTGTGTCATATTCTTGTAGGTCCCTCTGGTGTGACAGTAGGGCAAACGATACATGCTGGTGAGTGTGTTAACACTTTAATAATGGTAATGAAATGTGCATGTCATAGGTGAGGTGTAGGCCATGTACACGTAACACACCTACGCATAATGCATGCTGTGCATGGTTGCTGTGAGACATAAATCATCTCAGTAAAGTCAGTAGCTGAAGCTCAATCACATGCAATGCACAGTGCAGCGAACTACAATTGTGGCATCACTGTACTGCATTGGATATGCATAGTTGCTAAAGCTGTACACAACAGAAACGCGTTTATCATACACGGTACGAAACATGCTGCATTTGGCATTACCACGCACCGCTGTAAAGTCACGCACTTCAGTGTATCCATGTCATGCACACACATGATGTACCTCGGGGGTGGAGGCCTATCATGGGGCTATTTTAACACTCTGCAACACATAGCTTACAGACATGTAGGCAATTGCTCTATTGGGCACCCTCACCGCGCCCATTGTGCAAGGTGGCTGTGTGGTGTGAGCGTAGCCATGGCACTGCAGTTCGAATTTACATCATGCTGGCGGTGGTCTTGTACGCATTAGTAGCTGTGAGTGACCACAAAGATGCATGTTGATGATGGCACAGAGTACTACACCCATCAGTTACAGTGACCACAGTACTCATAGCAGTCATTGCTTTTGTACCTCAATGTTGTGTGAGTGCAAACTATATGCACCTATACACAACATGCGTAATTATAACATGTTGTGTGTGTGCTTACAAATGCCAGTATACACAATATGCACAGCAGTCACCATCAAACAAAGTGTCACATTTATGCCTGGAATGCTGGTAGATTGTATAGGTCACCTGACATTGGGTATGTGTGGTGTTTGATGTTACAGTCATGTGGCATGCCATGCCATGTCTGGCACCAGCAAGATCTGCAATATATATTCCGCTCACCATAACCACTGTACACTGGCCGTAATAGAGCATTGGGATTCCTTCACATCAACATGCACCACTCATCCCGTGTGTGTACCCAGCATGCAAGTGCTACATCGTGCCCACTATTATTATCTGCTCCAAGACACAGACACTGTACTCAGACATGGATATCTATGTGTCACACAGATAGCACATGCAGCCATGGCATGTGTATACTTGTAGTGATGGTGCACAAGGCATTGCGAAACTGATAATACCTGCACAGCAATGTTGTGTCCATGTACACACTGTGTTCAGGGAGTAGCCAATCACTGAACTACACAGTTGCATCAAGGCATGTATACTGCCATTAAGTGGGGCATCTACACTTGCTGCATGGTCTTGTGCAACATATTCTGCATGCTGACATGTGTGGTGGCTGTTTACCTTATGATACTGACACCCACCTTCACCCACTATAAGTATGTTTTGGATTGCTGCAATTGTGTGTGTGTGTATATGTGCTGTAGTGAGGAGTGTATTAGCGTTCATGTGTTCATGTGTACTTTATGTTCATGTTGCACATGTTCATGTGTGCATGTGTGCATGTGTATGCATGTTTACTATATGTGATACATGTATTACGTGTTCATGTAATGCATGTTCCATGTATTCCTGTGTGCATGTATATGTGTGCATGTACTTTTATGATATTCATGTGTACATGTGTGCACATGTGCATGTGTGCATGTTCATGTGTTCATGTATTGCACATATTTAAATAATGCCTGTGTGCATGTGTGCATGTGCATGTGTTCATGTTCATGTGTGCATGTGTTCATGTGTTCATGTGTGCATGTGTACATGTATGTGTGCAATATTTTACACATGTTCATGTGTGCACATGTTCATGTGTATTCATATGTGCATGTGTGTGCATATGTATATGTGCATGTATGCATGTGTTCATGTATGCATGTGTGCATGTGTATGTATGTGTATGTGCATATTTTACGTGTTCATATGTGCAAGTATTCATATGTACATGTGTGCATGTGTGCATGTGTTCATGTAATGGTATGTGTGCATGTGTGCATGTGTATTCATGTATTCATGTGTGCATGTATTCATGTGTGCATGTGTATATGCATATTTGCACATGTTCATATGTGCATGTGTGCATGTATGTACACATGTGTGCATATGTTCATATTCATGTGTACATGTGTGCATGTATATGTGTGCATATTTGCATGTATTTCATGTATACATATTCATGTATGCATATGTACACATATTCATATATCATGTATGCATGTATTCATATGTGCATGTATGTATGCATATGTGCATGTATTCATGTATTCATGTACATGTGTATGTATGTGCATATTTTGCACGTATTCATGTGTGCCTGTGTTCGTAATATTACATGTGTGCACATGTTCGTAATGTGCATGTGTGCATGTGTGCATGTGTGCATGTGTTCATGTGCAGACTGTAAGTGTGTTTCCTGTCTTCCTCTCACACAGGTGCTGGAGTTAGAGCTGGCCACAAGCAGCTTGAGAACCTGAAGCCACTGCCATGAATAGTGGTGATGATGAGGACATGTATTTTGGCACAGAAGGTTTGACAGGGTCTGTCATTGGTCATGTCGACAGTACACAGCGTTCAACCCCATCTATCGCACACTCATACTGTCAATACACATCCCTCACCCCAATGGCCATGGTGAGGGCAGCATACAGTTAGCATTGACCGGGAGGTGTGGTACCCATGGCACTTGCATCCCCTCACAGCAGCCATGGCTGTTCCTGGAATGGTACCACATAGGCAGGGTCCAGAGGTTCTTGGGGAGCACCCGCATCATGCGTATTGCCCTGGCGAAAATCATGCCCTCACAGGTCTTAGGACATCCAGTATGTTCTGGGCTGTAATGCAGGCTCAGGCACATATGGGCGGTACATTCTGTGGCTGTCCCGCAGTGCCTGTATATGGCAGCCGCATGGTGGAGCTGTGTGCATGCAGACACACACACATTAACCAAACAACTAGGGCTCACACATGCACAAACATGACCATCAACATTGGCCCATGCTGTACTGGCTTGTCCCCACACACACACACACACACACACACACACACACACACACACACACACACACACACACAGACACGTAGCCGATTGGATGGGTCAATGTCAGGCTCTTGGCAAACAACAAAACGCGCCCAGTGCATATTATGATACCGCAATGTCACCTCCTGTCATTCCTGTAAGCATTGATGGAGGAACAGGGCTAACATGAATGCTGATGCACAGGGTGATACTATAGCAGTGTAGCAATATTAGCAAGTTGTCAACAGGAAAGTGTAATGCACATCCTTGTAAAGTATGTATCTGGAGTTAAGACATTATGCATCAACGCCCCCATTGGTCAATACCGTAGCAATTGTTTACACCACTGTTAGGTTCGAGTATGTATTGTCCACCCATGTGCCACTTGGCTGAATTGTAATGTGTTGCCAGCATGTGTTAGTGAGTGGACAGTATGTGTGTGATGTGTGCAGTACAAAGATTCTGCAAGTGTACATCTGTGAACATGGTGGGTCAGCGCACTTTCTCTCTGGATAATATCGTAGCATATGTGGACACATGGGACACGTGGCATACCCTGTTGTACACATTGTTAACATCTCATAGTATCTTTTCAATGGACAGTATGCATTCTACTCACAGTTATGTACCAAACATGTGTGGACATGTGTTATTGTATGACATGGAGTTGGACACCAAATACGTTGTGGGTGATACCAGTTAATATCTGTCAATGATTTGTGTTCTGGTAGTATACACAACCTCAACAGTCATACGACTATAAGCTTAATCATTGGATGATGTCCTGACAAATGACACACAGTAAGTAGGGAACTCAGTAACAGTTGGATCCTTCCGGTTCTGCTGGCACTACATAACACTGACCAGTGATGTATGACCACCACCATTCCTGTGACCACATCTGTTTGAAGGCATATAGCCCCACTTAGGTACATGCAAATACATGACTAGGGATGTTGGTCCATCCATCATCTGGAAATGTACATGTATTTGGCCTACAATGCATTCCCTGGATGGGGACGCTTATATCCCAGCTAACAAGGAGGTATAATACATGACAGATACCTGTTGTCTGGATACATGCTGTATAGCAGTAAGCATACGACTCATGGCAAGTGACAGTCATCCACATGTACTGATACATACTTATCCTGTCAGTACCTTCACATAGGTGGTAGCTCCTTAACATGTATGTTGGGTACCAAATTACTGTGTACTATCACGGCCTCATGTTATGTCCTATGTCCTTGGTATCCACATATCCATAGGCCATTGCGGGAGAGGAATCCCAAGGATTTGTATCACATAAGATTAATAGAGGCCTGAATGCATATCCACAAGGCAGTTGTCAGCCACCATAAGTAAGACTGTCCATTACTGGCAGTTGTTGTTATGTATGAACATGGTCTGATATATACCCCAGGCATATACCCTCACTCACACTACTCTTAGGTAACTTTGTCATGGGTGTGTGCAATGGCACAGACGACCTTGGCCACAGATCAATACAGTGGATCGCCCCTTGTCACATACATACATATGTGACCTATATGATCCTGGAGCAGCAGCACAACCTGTCAATGGAAACAAATGTATTCATGTAGTATGCAGGCTTATTACACACCTATGTACTGATTGTGAGGGGACATGTACACATATATTTTGCAACCGCAGATACCTGATGTGTGCTGGTGCACTTACCTGTTGCAATCATAATATGTCATACCATAGTAAAAAGCCAAAACACAAACTACATTGACATTATCATCACACAGTCAGGGTTTGCAGGATTCCAAACCCTATCCTAACTATGTTATGATACTTGAGAAAGATGCAGCCAACACAGCGCGCTATTTGTTTTACTTGGTGGCCTCTCACTTCTCCTGCTGTATTTATAGGATGAGTGACATCAATGTAGTGTTTCCAAGAGAGGAATGTACCTCTTTCAGTGTGTTTTCCTCAGTCTCCAAAAAGTGGCACTTCTTTCAAAACACAATTGTACACATACACACACACCCACTCATTAACAGTCAGCATTTGCAAAGATTCATACCCCACCTAACAGTTTTTATGATACTAGAAAGATTATCATGTCAGCTTACCACGTGCTATTTGCTTTGACTGCATGGCCTTTACTTCTCCTGCATGTATTTATAGGATGCAGTGACATCATCGAGTCTTTTTCCTAAAGAGGAAATGTACCTTCTTTCAGAATGTACCTCTTTCAGTGTGTTTTCCCAGTCTCCAAAAGGCACTCTTTTCAAAGAACAATTGCACACATATATACACACACCCACCCACACACAGTCAGCATTTGTAGGATTCAAACTCCTCACCTATGTTATGATACTCAGAGAGAGATGCATTAACATGGTGCGTTATTTTAGCTTTACGGGGTGATTTCTACTTCTCCTGTTTGTATTTATAGGGATTGGCTTGACATCATCAGTCTTTTCCAGAAAGAGGAATGCACCTCTTTTGAGTGTAAGTTTTCCCAGTCTCCAAAAGGGCACTACTTTCAAGACAATTACACACATCCCACATTTTGCAGTGGATTCAAACCCCTACCTAACTATGTTATGATATTAGAAAGAGATGCATTAACTTACGATACGCTATTTTGCTTTACTGGATGGTTTCACTTCTCCTGCTGTGTTTATAGGATGGTAACATCATCCAAACTGGACATGAAGTAATGTTATTGTACACTTTTGTTTTATACCATTCCAGTGAATGGTCCATGCGGGGTTGTCGGGTGTCAACAGCTTGAACAGGAACTCATAATCACTTACCATGTGTGATCTATCTGTGGACACATTGACATTTCCTTCCATATGTCAACACATATTTATGCACAGCTTGTTGGTTTTGTGGGTACTACATGTGTCTGGGATGTTGATAACGGGCTATTCAAAGTCTATGTGAGACATGTGTAGCTGTGTTCAGTGATGTATGTCCTGGTGTGGCTGCCTTGCAAACAGTCTAGCATGTTTGGGAACCATGATCCACATGAACATGTACCACAGTTAGTGGGGTTGTGTGTATGTCAGCTTCCCAACAGCTCTGTTTATGACTTCAGTCATGATGGACTACATGGCCTTGGGTGATCAACAGACTTCATAGGGCATACTGGACTGTACTCTACTATGGTGTGTTGTGCACCAACACTTGTGTGGAGTGCCATATGTTGCTGTAGCATTATTCAACAGTTCCACATCCTGGTGTAGGGGGAGGCTCAGCTGACTTTTTCAGGGTGCAGATCTGTTTGTTCTGTAGTTTATGTACATGACACCATATTGTGAATCAATGTATTCCACTTGCTGCCATGCTTTTTGGCATTGGGGGTAGTAGCTGTTCATCTATTCTACATGTGATATCTCCTGGTATGTTGATATGGACTATCGTCAGTGGGAGGTGGGGTTGTCTGTATATATGGCCCATTTATCTGTCTGGATGTTGCGCATTGTCATCGGGGATACAGTTGGCCCCTGACTCAGGACATATATGGGTGTACATTGCAATATATGTCATAAGCTGTCGGAGGTAAATATGATTCAGTCTGGACCTCTTCTCAGCTACTTCAGCAGAACACCAACGAACCGAGCACTAATCCCTGAGCATATACTCTTTTTACACACTTTGACACTCTGCTGGATCCTTCTTTGTGATTCTGGTTTACAGTGTATGTCATCATAATATCGTCCAGGGGCTTGCTCAGGTACTCTCCAGTCCAGCTGGTGTAATATTGTGATGTTGACACAATGTCACATCTGCCTGGGCATGCGGCCACAGACAACCCTCTCCCTCCCTTTCCCGACAAACTTCAGATATATGTGCTCAGATGCACCTATAGGAGAGACATACAGGTGCTGAACTCTTCAACCTGGCATGACTGGCACACAGCTCTATCAGGTGGTGAAGGTAATCCACACACAAATACATATCAGTTCCTCACATATCCTGCATTGGCTATAGCACTCAAATCAAGCTATTATCACACACATAGACATACTCGGATGATAAATTAACCTCTGCCTAAGCAGCAGAGACCCCACAGCAATACACACACACAACCAAGTTACCCCAATACAATACCCACATATCACATAGTTCACAATGTCAGGGGTGTACACAGTCACTGCTCCCTTTTCAGGCTAGAGAACTCACCTATGGGCTAATTTTGTAATAGGCGTACACTTATTGTCAGACACACTGACGTAGAGCCCACTCACAAGCACTCCAAACATGTAGCGAATAGTCACTTTATTATCAGTCGGAAAGCCAGGGGATTCTGCCACATAACACACATGTGCAGTCAGGTCACCCAAACAAGTAAACGGACTGGCACCATCATTGTCCATGGTAGCAGTATAAACACTCGGATGTTACTCCCTGGATTGCTACATGACATGGTACATGGAAATGAACACGGATCATGTGTAGCCCAGTGGGGTCAGTATTACTCCTGGACCTGTTCTAGCATCTTACACCCCAAATTCAATTATGATGTCAAAGTATACAGACATCAACATATCAATGCTTAACAATTACACACAAATTGGTGTCATTCATAGGGGATACAGTGTTCTCGGAAACAGCCTGTGGTAAGACATGCTCGACATGCCACGAAGCTCAGTATGGACAGCTTGCACCTGTCACACTTGGACCTTCTCAATGCTGGCTAAGGCTCCTTGCTACCACCATAGTGCATTTGTTGTTGCAGGGCCTCACAGACAAACCCACCTCCATAGACATTACAGGTTATATAACACTAAGGGTAATGCTGCTCAACACCAGATGTGTTACCTCCTATTGCGGCCACTCAGGACTCTCCTCAGTATGGAGGATAGTGATATCTGTGCATTAACAGATGCCTAGTTCAGGGCTCACATATGCACGCCAGCACTACCAGGTTATGTTTCATACCATGCTTTCTGGCCACAGGACTTGAAACGGACAACACATCTAGGGGAGTATCCATATACATCACAGATACACACACCTCCGGGTTAGTAGCACTGCACAAAGCATCACAGACCATACATATACAACTACCATTGTGCAGAACTGCCTTTCAGTTTGTTGCCTGCTACTGATCACCCTCCCATACTCATGAACCACACCTTTTGTGCATTCCTGGGAACAGTGGGGAATATGTGAGGTCTCCACAAACAACATTATATTGCGTGACTTCAAATACACTCAATATTGACTGGGGATACTACTCAAGCTCCCCAACACCCTCAGCCCTACAGTCGCTACAAGTTGGTAATTCATATGCTATGGCACAACCAGTCACCACAGCCACAAGGGGGAATACATATTGGACCTTATCATCACCAACATGGGGACTCTATGTTTCACACCAGCGATATACCCCTCATTGGTAAGGTCAGAACATACATATATCTCACTGGACATACATATACTCCTCCACACACCCATCCTGGGTATTGCTCTTGAGTGAACTTCAAATGAGCCAATGTCTCACTTCACAAAAGCAAGGTGGCATCCTTCAGAGACCTTGAGACAGTGGCAAATATGACTCAGACTGCTGAATCCTTTACATACGCATTCTATGGACACCTAGTGGACTGCATGGATTAATGCTATCCCAAATAACAGCAGGACTCACTCTCCTCCATGGCAGTAGGGACCTGTCTGGTATGTACCCCAGACATTAACAAGCTGTTCAACATCAGGAGGAAGCTACTACATGATAGAGCACAATCCCAGACAGGAAAGCATTGTGATCTGTACTAGCAGACAGCTACAATCACTCATGAACTTATCTAAGGGCTGCTTCTCACGGCAATTGCAGGTCGAGGCGTAGGACTGTCACAAGGCCTTCTTCAGTTATGTCAGGAACCTGGTGGACACTCACCGATATGCTGTGTATTACTGCATACCGACTAAACTTTCACCCTGAACCCACTTGGCATTGCCAACATCCTGGCAAACAAAGGTTCAGTGCAGATGACTCCCCATCCCTAGGAGCAACTGTCATCCATCCCAACAGAGTGTAACCTTCCTGACATCACACAGTAATAGGTGAGTGCTGCCCTCCCAAAGCATACATCACAGCATCAATGGGACCAGATGGTGTCCTCGGCATGCATCTTACATGAGCTTCATGACAGTGACGTAACCCTCTACATTAGCATCACTGTACGCAATATCAGAGTTACTACAGTGGGATATGTACCCATGGAATGGCATACAGCGAAAGTGGTCCCACTACACAGAGTTGGTGCCACAACGACCACAGACAATATGCCTTATAAGCCTAATCTAGCCTGTTCTGCAACACTATGGGAGCCGTATTGTCATGGGTCTCTTACACATAAGCATCGGGAATCTACAGACACTGTGTGTCAGAGCATACACGATTTTGGCGTTGTTGTGGGCAGATCTTGCTCTCTGAACATGTTTCTGTATTCTTTACACGGTTAACAGGTCCATCGACATGAGCAGGGACAGTTGTCCACACAGCCTACCTGAAACTTGCAAACCCCCTCCAGCACAATAACCCACTGGGCCATTATGCATAGGCTCACCAGTGTCAATATGGGACACATATCTCATGGTGGATTGCTACCTGGATCAGGGTTAGCACCCCGTACGGTCAGAATTGCAGGTGGCATGTCGGACTCATACACCAGTTACACATGGCATTCCCCACACGGCTCGTGGTCCTGGGACCCTCTCTTGTTCAGTATATATTTGTCTGACGTACAGGCTACATACAGGGAATATGGCTGACCTGTTCGCACTTGACTGCAAACTGGGTGCCATAATTAACTCTCTGGCTGCCATGCATACTCAAACAGGGTCTCACAGAGATGGATGACTGGTGCCTGGTTTCATGGCTCACAGCTAAATGCCATTGGTTGCATAGTCATCCCCTTTGGGAATAGCAACATGACCACACATTACCACATTGGTAGATCTCCATTATATATGGTAGGAGTTGTTAGGTGATTGGGGATACGCAAGGACTTGTTTGTACTGTCGCGCTTTGACACCACGTTGCCAAAGTGGTTGGACAGACCTTCTATATAAGCCACCTTATCCCATATGGTTTCACATGTAGATTGAGTGAAGTCATTGTCACAGCCCCTATATACTCATCACAACCATGCTTGGTTACAATGCCACGTTTGGGTGTACCTTACCCAACACCTGCGCGCAACTGTACTGGCCACAGAAGTTCTCCACCAGGCAGAGATGTAGGGACTCACACGGATGACCTGCTTCGAATTCGATGCAGTAACTCCAGCTATACTCAGTCGCTACCACCTATTCCGGATATGATGTGTGCCTGTTGTTTATGGAAATACCCAAACCAGAATTACTGGACATGCTCCACCTCAGGATATCTGCACTCCCTTGGAGCTACACACCCAGGGACATATACCTCAGCACAGATGTTAATTGGACATGCTGGAGGGACAAATTCCCATCCCAGGGCCTCCACTCACTCCGGATTGTGATCACAATTTCACATAGGCAAAGCCACCCACTGACCACCCACAGGGGACATCTTGATGGCTGTATGGAGTGATCGTGATGTTTACCCCTTCTGGGATATCTTGTATGTCCCTGCTAGACAGAGGCACACTAGGCCTAGACGTGACATCAGCTATCTTTGTGACCTACTATTCACTGGCAACAGTGCTTAGTAATCTGACAGGGTTGCAAAAGCCAAACACACTCTGGCTAGGCTTGTATGCATGCCCTAGGGGCAGATAGCCTAGTATGTGCCCCTCTCTGAACCTATACTTATGTTTAGAATTGCACAATATTTATTGCTGATACTGTTTGCAGGGTCTTTATCGACTTTGCTTTCCCAGTTTCTATGAACAACTTGAGGTATCTGCAGAACATGTACTTGATTATGATAGGGGTTGTACTATAGTATATATGTGTGTCTGTTGTCATGTAACTGTGTGCACAGGGCCCCGGATTTCTGGATAGTGACAAGTTCTTGGGTTTACACATGCAACTGCCAGATATGTGTGGCACCACTGCGAGGTACTCAGACATGGCCTAAGTGTGTGAGCATGCCCAGTTCAGTGCTTTCCATGTTTTGTTGCCTGACATTTGTCTCTATTTATTCAAGTGTGTGAACATGCCCAGTGCTGACCTTTCAGTATGTTGTGATCTGGAGGAATCCACTACATTTTATTGGATGTCAGTGTTAGAACTATGACCACATAATAACATTTATACTGTGTGTGTGTGTGTGTGTTGGAAGTCAAGTTCTGTTCTTACTCGCAGGACTCACCTTTGTGTCATAAACTCAACAGGGGATGCCAATGCTGTGCCTGGCAGGGTTTCCATGAGATATCTTTGCATAGACCTATCCAACATTCCTTCACTGGCTGACATCATGCCTCAGGTGGTGCTGCAGGGCTGCCTATGTCGGATGCACATACTACACCTCCCTGCACACATGTTTGAAAGCAGGTTGTGTCAATTTAGGCATCCCCTTTTTCCACTATATGTGTGAGTCAGAGAGAGGTATAATTTCCAGAGTTCCTACTGAGCCAGTGTATGTGCTATGCATTGCCTCTTTGCCAAGGCCAAAGAAGCACATACTGGGCATGCCTCCTTCTGCCTGCTGGGCAGGCTCAGGTTGTTCCTCCTCCGAGTCACCCCTGTGCTTGTGCAGGCCTTGGCAATGGTGGGGGGCTGTTTGACCAGGCCCTATGCCAGGTTCTGCTGAAGCTGTTTTTGCAGGATCATATTATGTAGCATAGCACATACCATGACAATGTTGGGTACGGCTATTGTAGTTGGTGAGTACCGTGCAAGGCTCCACCAGAATGTGTCCAGGCTTGCGGAACCATGACTTCAGCAGCCCAAACTGCACGCTCGGTTAGCATTTCTCAGGTGTTTGTGCGTGTGCCTCATTATGGCGTTCCTGTTCAGGGTTTGTGTGTATGCGTTCTGATGGGTGTCATCAGCCCGCGGCTCCAGTGCATAGCCATGGCATCCCCACTAGGTGACCATATGTGGGATGTCCCCACTGGCAAATGTCTGGGTACAGCTAAAGTCAGATGCCAGATATGGGAATCATGGTAGCTTCCAGGGCAGCCAGCAGACACATTCAGTATTATGCCCTGGGCATCACACACATGACCCTGGCAGTTGATGGAGGGGAAGCACTTGCGGGTGAAGCCAGACCTGACCCGGCTCACCAGCTGGTGCTTTGATGCATATGTGCGTTAGGTCTATGTGCACCCACTACCTCAGTGGGTATTCCACTATTTGCTGGAAGAGATGCGTAATTGCTGGCCAATACCCTTCACAGGAATTGGGGAAATATACATGATCACCCGACATGTGCTGACATGGCATCCAGGAACTGGTGCAGTACCCTGGATGCTGATGCCTGTGATATCCCCATCATATCAAATTAGTTTAGTCTCTGGAAGGTACATGTTGCTTAATATTCTTAGGCCAACACATACCTTGGTTTCCACTGGGATGGGTACCCCTCTGTTGGTTCTTGTGTGTGTGAGGCGTGGCCTGCGCCAGCTTCAACAATTTGCTGCAGGAGGGTCTCCTGTCCACTCTATAGCGCTCCACTATCTCCAGCTAGTGTAGTGGTAGGTGGCTTCCCTGGGCCTGCATGCTCTTCTCCGTCTCTATACTGTGGGTTGCCCAGCAGCATTTCCATTATCACCACCCTCAGCATGTTGCATATGTCTCCTTATAACAGCAATGACAGCCCTAACATTTCTTTTTGTCTCAGTATAGCTTTTCAGTTTTCACTTCTATTAGCTTACTGCAGTGTCTCTTGTGAAACATTATGGACTGTTGTTTGTAGAGTTTTAGGAGTGCTTGGCTGGGCTGGAGCTAGTGTACTGCCTGTAACTGCCTGATTCTGATTGTTTTCACCTGCTAGCTCTGTTAGTAGTCCTGGTAGCTTCACTACTATTTGTTGTGCTTCCTATTTCCTTTCAGTTTCGTCATGGGGGGGTGGCATGCATACACAAGCATAAACACACACTCACAGCAGCTCACTGCAGCACACATGCTTCTGGCGGACAACTTGCTTATTTGGAGTTAAGCGGCATTGCACACCAAGCCGCCAAATGCACTTACAACACTTTAAACTGCCTTATACATGCTTACTCTGATGCGTGCACTCCAAACGCTTCGTAGCGCACTCTGTCTTACTTCGGGTTTACAGAGGCGTGCACACGTACTTTTCTTTATACCAACTCAGCAAGAAACTTTGGTGTGTTATCTCATGGCATACACCTTCCATTTCTTGATCTTTAATTAGCCTACCTGTTGACACACACCTCTTTCAATGATGTGTAAATGACAGCTGACGGCATATGCCACTCTGCTCCAATGAGCTCTTGCACATACCCCACTCATGATGTCACCCATCTTCTACCTCTGTTACTCCCCTTGTCCTACTCTTACACTCCACTGACTGTGTTCATTTGCTATGTAAACCTGTGATTCACTATCCTAACCCTACTTTGCATAGGGACTGCCTACTAATGCTTGGTTACATCTCTCTCAGACTGTGCTTTCCCCTTAGCAACCTCTACTCGGGTAGACACATGTTGTCTTCTAGCCTGCCATTCTCTTATACTAAATTAACAATTTTACATAAAAGTCCAGATTTGTGGGTTTTAATTTTTATTTTTTCTGGTTTTTAGAGCACAGC
>NW_025051164.1:0-13392 GCF_019279795.1 Protopterus annectens | reverse complement strand
AGGGAAGAAAAACGAAAATAAATTCAGTTAAATTCAGTTGGATGGAATCAGCATTATACAGACAGTTACTATGTGATTCCTGAAGGGTGTCAGCTAATGGGAAAAAAAATACTTAGTACAGTAACACAATTCATTTTCAAAGTTGTCTGACATGTTTTTATTGAAACATTATAAGATTTTAGTCTTCTAGAATCTTAGGACATTTGAAACTCAGATGCAACTGTCCAAAGTAATGCTGCCCTGCGAAATGAGGGAATCTGTCTTGTAAATGTTTGTCTGCATTAGTACATCCACTAGTAAGCAACACTATTACTGACTATATGAAAAATAAATACCAGTGAAAGGGAAAAAAAGCATGTGCCAACAAGCATGAAACAAACAAAAGAAAATACAATTGCCTAAGTTGGGATAATCATTCCACTAAGTTTTACAAAAAAAAAAAAAGCAAATACTAAAGATGCAATTTCATTGCAAAGGCTTCAGATCTGAGTGCGACTAGATAGATTCTCTGGCTGAGGCTAAACCAGTCAGTCATTCAGATAATCTAATAGCCTGTGGGTGGGGGGAAGTAAAATACAAAAGAACAAACTGTAAACTATTAACATTTCCTGTACTGACCATCCCCCCACTGACATTTGTGAAATCTGACCTGCAGTATGGTAACACCTTCTCTGAAAATCCTGCCTCTGTTTGAACATGTGACTTACACTGCACTAAAAAAGTAAACAAAGTACTCCAGCAAGCAACTGATTTTAGAAACGAGATAGTGCCCCTTTAAATAACTGTGTTATATAATCTTTTACTAAGGTTTTATATATGATACATTCTACTTTACTATGATTGAATTGCTTGTCATATTTCTTTCATGTAAATATTTGCTTATACAATAAGTAGACATTTATATTGTATTAGAATACTGTCTAATCTACAATAGTACTATATCTGTTCAAAATAATATAAATATAGCTTATTCCTATTACAAATATTCTCCATATGATAATTCAATTTATGGAGCTTAGATGTTTTGGATTGTCAAGGTATGAGTAATAATCTGATGGATTTAGGTTTATCCATCATATTAGGAATGATTTTCATTCCATGGCTAATGTGGATCTTAATTTTATTAACATTTATTAGTTTAAATTTGTTATTTCAGAAAAACATTTTTAGTATGTCTGACCAAAACATTACTTTATTGGTAAACGCTCAAAGTATAAAACTGATAATTTTCTTTAAAAGCTCAAATATGTACTGTATAGTTATCAGAGGAAAATGTTTAATAGTCACAATAAAACAAAAAAAATACATAGTCTAAATAACCTTAACCTAAATAACCTAAGATAGATTTAACTTTATTATCTTTAAATACCAATGGCTGAAACAATCCCAGCAAGAGATCAAATCTACTGAAATATTTAAAACTGAACAAAGTACAAATTGTCTTCCTTCAAGAAACTCATTTCAAAACAAATGACAATTACAAATGGAATCCTAAGGAATATATGCTATTGGCACAATCCACTTATAAGACAAAGACAAAAGGGGTAACAATTTTATGGAAAACAAATGTGATTAACCCAGAAATCATTTATAAGTACATAAAAATAGCAATGTGGACCACCAGGCTAAACAATAAAACTTTTATTATTACACAAAATAGGTTAGCACTTTTAGGAAACAATCCCTTCTTCAGACAAAACCATAACAGTTCAATCCAAGTTAAATACATATAACTAACCAATCAGATTCTAAGAACAATTAATTTTAAAATTTAGGTCTATGCCTACTTAAAATGGGCTTTAAAGGCACTATACCATTTAGACCAGGGGACCTATCTGCCCCTAGTTGTATAATCCATTTTACCTCATAAACTTCAATAAGATTTTAACCCCCCCCTTGAGTTAATTTTTATCAACTGCAAAACTTGAAAGGAAAAATAATGCCCCTCATTTTCCTTAATATGTTGAAACAAAGCATTGTGTTCCCTTTTTAACCTAATGTCTGAAAGATGCTTAAAAATTATATCCTTAAATTTACAGTTAGTCTTCCCCACATAAAAGGATACACAGCATTGACATCTGGCTAAACATATTATATTTTCAGTATTGCAATTAACAGTATGGTTCAGGCAATATACTTTGCCTGTTACCAGATGAACAAAAATCTTCTCTTACAGATTACATACATATATGGTAAAACCCTAACTTGGTATTAAAAAAAAAAAATCAGAGAATGGGATTATGAATTATTAGATCTACAATCCAAATGTTTATTAGTAAAAGCTGAAAAAATCAAAATCATTTGGAGGTGAAAAAGAAAGAAGTATTAAAAAATAAATACAATGAAATTCTAACACATAAAACTAGTTTAGCCTTAGAAAAACTAAAAATTAATACCTTGGTCACTTCTCCCAAATATCTACATAATTTATCCACAAGAATCAAAATGCAATCAAAAGCTAATAACAAAAGAATCTTCCATGAAAAGAAAGGGAAAAAATGTGTCAGATAGTGACATTCTTGATGCCAGGTCTATATTATAACATCAAAGTTACCGAACATCGAATACAATATGGTCGACACCATATTGTCAAAGTTCCGTAACTTCGAAAATGAAAAAAAAATCAAAACTTTAAATTTTTACCCTAATGGGTTTAAGCAGGGGGGCAAGCCCTCCACACCCCGCTTCTGAAATATACCAACTCCGAGACCAATCACATTGCAGTAAATGGAAATTTCCCCTTACAGAGATTTACGTTTACACACTCGAGATTCTGAGCGTTCGATATTCTCGTGCCGACAATGTCAGATTTGACATTGTTGGCTTTCGAGAATATAAAATAGACCCCTTGATGCCTATAGAAATCACTATATAGAACATTTCCAAAAAGAAAATATACATATCGATCAATTAAATCTAGATGAAAAATGTTCTAATATAAAAAAAAAAAATAGAAAAATTAAAACCAGATCTACAAGCACCCATGTCCTACAAAGACATTACGGATATAATAAAAGAGGATAAAACTAATAAAGCTGCAGGTATAGATGGCATAATTATGGAAATATGTAAACATTTTCCTTCAAATATACTATCCCTCTTCCATAAAACTCTATTAGAAATTCAGTCACAAGCTTTAATACTGCCATCTTGGAGATATTCCTTAATCACACCAATCCTAAAGGAAAACAAATCCCCAAACCTCTGTACCTCATATAGACCTATATCATTATTAAATAATGACTATAAGATATTCATGACAATATTAACTAACAGAATGAAAATACCACTATCCAAAGCAATAAATAATGATCAAACTGGATTTATATATCATAGATACACACATGACAATATTAAAAGGATAATTTCTCTTACAGATTATGTTAATAAAGAAAATAAACACTCATAATTGGCTTAGATATAGAAAAAGCCTTTGATTCCTAAGTTGGGACTATTTATTCAAAATCCTGGTGTTATTTGAATTTCCTCCTTCTTTTGTTCATCTACTAAAGATACATAACATACAATTTAGCATATGTTAAGCTAGGTCCTTTCACCTCTGAATCTATACATATAACAAAGGGGTACTAAATAAGATGTCCCATGTCACCGATTCTGTTTGCTTTGGCTATTGAAATATTGGCAGATTCAATACGTAAAAATACAAAATTCAAAGGAGTAGATGTCTATGAATAATACAATTCTAAAGTAATGCACTTTGCTGATGACATATTATTCTTCTTCTGGCTGCTCCCATTAGGGGTCGCCACAGCAGATCAATTGTTTCCATTTCTTCCTGTCCTCTGCATCTTGCTCTGTCACACCAACCACCTGCATGTCCTCTCTCACCACATCCATAAACCTTATCTTAGGCCTTCCTCTTTTCCTGTTACCTGGCAGCTTCATCCTTAGCATCTTTTTCCCAATATACTCTCCTTCCCTCCTCAGCACATGTCCAAACCAACGTAATATTGCCTCTCTGGCTTTGTCTCGAAACCTTCCAACCTGGGCTGACCCTCTAATATACTTATTCCTAATCCTGTCCATCCTCATCACACCCAGTGCAAATCTTAGCATCTTCATCTCTGCCACGTCAAGCTCTGACTCCTGCCTTTTAGTCAATGCCACTGTCTCCAACCCGTATAACATAGCTGGTCTCACTACCCTCTTGTAGACCTTCCCTTTCACTCTTACTGGTACTCGTCTGACACAAATCTCTCCTGACACTCTTCTCCACCCACTCCATCCTGCCTGTACTCCCTTCTTCACCTCTCTTCCACACTCACCTTTACTCTGAACTGTTGATCCCAAATACTTAAACTCATTCACCTTCCCCACCTCTCGTCCCTGCATCCTCACCATTCCTTTGTCCTCCCTCTCATTTACGCACATACATTCTGTCTTAGTCCTACTGACCTTCATTCCTCTTCTCTCTAGAGCATATGTCCACCTCTCCAGGGTCTCCTCCACCTGTTCCCTACTCTCATTACAGATCACGATGTCATCTACAAATATCATAGTCCACGGGGACTCCTGTCTGATCTCGTCTGTCAACCTGTCCATCAACATTGTAAATAAGAAAGGGCACAAAGCCGATCCTTGATGTAATCCCACCTCCACCTTAAATGCATCCGTCACTCCCACCGCAGACCTCACCGCTGTCACACTACCCTCGTACATATGCTGTACCACTCTTACATACTTCTCTGACACTCCCAACTTCCTCATACAATACCACAACTCCTCTCTAGGCACCCTGTCATATGCTTTCTCTAAATCCACAAAGACACAATGCAACTCCTTCTGCCCTTCCCTGTACTTCTACATCAACACTCTCAGAGCAAACATTGCATCTGTAGTGCTCTTGCCTGGTATGAAACCATACTGCTGATCACTAATCATCACCTCCCTTCTTAACCTAGCTTCCACTACTCTTTCCCATAACTTCATGCTGTGACTGATCAGTTTAATCCCTCTGTAGTTACTACAGTTCTGCACATCACCCTTATTCTTACAAAATTGGTACCAAAACACTTTTTCTCCATTCCTCAGGCATCATCTCACTTTCCAAGATTTCATTAAACAATCTAGTTAAAAACTCCACTGCCATTTCACCTAAACACCTCCATGCTTCCACAGGTATGTCATCTGGACTAACAGCCTTTCTGTTCTTCATCCTCTTCATAGCTATCCTTACTTCCTCCTTGCTAATCCACTGCACTTCATGATTCACTATCCACACATCATCCAACCTTCTCTCTCTCTCATTCTCTTCATTCATCAACCCCTCAAAGTACTCTTTCCATCTGCTCAACACACTCTCCTTGCTTGTGAGTATGTTTCCCTCATTATCCTTTATCACCCTTACCTGCTGCACATCTTTCCTAGCTCGGTCCCTCTGTCTAGCCAATCGGTATAGGTCCTTTTCTCCCTCCTTAGTGTCCAACCTGTTATACACCTCTTCATACGCCTTATACATAGCCTTCGCCACCTCTCTCTTTGACATGCACCTCATCTCCTTATACTCTTGTCTACTTTCTTCATCTCTTTGACAATCCCACTTCTTCTTTGCCAACCTCTTTCTCTGTATACTCTCCTGTACTTCTTCATTCCACCACCAGGTCTCCTTGTCCTCCTTCCTCTTTCCAAATGTCACACCAAGCACCCTTCTAGCCATCTCTCTTACTAGCTCTGCTGTAGTTACCCAGCTATTTGGTAACTCTTCACTGCCACCTAGGGCCTGTCTTAACTCTTCCCCGAACATCACCTCACAGTTACCCTTTTTCAATTTCCACCATTTGATCCTTGGTGCAGCCCTCACACTTATCCTCCTCTTCTTGATCACCAATGTCATCCTACAAACCACCATCCTATGCTGCCTAACTACACTTTCCCCTGTCACCACTTTACAGTCTCCAATCTCCTTCAGATTGGCCCTTCTACATAAAATATAATCCAGCTGTGTGCATCTTCCTCCACTCTTGTATGTCACCCCATGCTCCTCCCTCTTATTAAAATACGCATTCATCACAGCCATGTCCATCCTTTTCACAAAATCCACTACCATCTGACCTTCTGCATTCATTTGCTTAACATCATATCTACCCATCACTTCCTCATCCCCTCTGTTCCCTTCAACAACATGCCCATTGAAATCTGCTCCAATCACCAGTCTCTCACCCTTGGGTACAGTCATCATCACTTCATCAACTCACTCAAAAATTTTTCTTTCTCATCCATCGCACACCCAACTTGTGGAGCATATGCACTAACAGAATTCATCATTACACCATCAATTTCCAGCTTCATAAACATCACTCTATCTGACACTCTTTTCACCTCCAAAACACTCTTAGCATACTATTCCTTCAGGATAATGCCTATGCCATTACTCCTCCCATCCACACCATGATAAAACAATTTGAAACCATCTCCGAGACACCCAGCCTTGCTCCCCTTCCATCTGGTCTCTTTCACACACAATATACCAACCGTCCTTCAGTTCATCATATCAGCTAGCTCCCTCCCTATACCAGTCATACTGCCAACATTCAAAGTTCCAACCCTCACTATCAAAGTCCTAGCCTTTACCTGCCTTCGAGCATGCCTTCTGCCTCTTCTCCTCCTTCAGCCAACAGTAGCCTAATTTCCGCCAGCACCCTGTTGGCCAACAGTACTTTATCTGACACATTTTACAGGACTCCATTTCAATAAATCAAAATCAACATTTTTATTCTTAAATAAAAAAAAAAGAATTGCAGATGAAGGGGAATCACATTACAGGGAAACAAGAATTTACCTTAAATATATAGGAATTGAGTTATGCAAGGATAATGAATTATTCTCAAAAAATTACAGTAATATCAATACAATTAAAATCTGTCTGGAAAAGTGGGACAAAATAATATTAAGATTTGAAGATAGACTACAGATAATAAAAATGGTTTTACTACCCAAGATTCTATGTATAGCTTTGGCAATACACCTGTTACCAGAAAAGAATATACTCAAAGAAATAAACTCATGACTAATAAAATGTTTATGGTTTCCCAAAAGAAACAGAATAGCTTTAATACATCATATTAGACCATGGAAACAGGGAGGATTAAACTGTCCTGATACAGAAACATATATAAAAGCATCAATATCTAAAACAATCACAGACTGGATAATAAGTCCAAACTATTCTGCAAATTGAAAAGCATTACTAACTGTAATATCAATAAATTAATTTGATTTACAAAATAAATTTCAAATAACAGATAAAAACAATTTGCCATGACACATATTATGTATTAGTATGCAGTATAACATAACTAAGCAGACTAAAACTCATATGATTATTACATTGACTCATTTAGGAAAATTATTAATGCAAATATAGATTTTAAAATCTGGTTTGATCTTTTAACACCATTCATACTTACAAAGAGCTATCACATAACATATACAGAGAAATAATTAATTCCTGGGAACAGAAATGATTTGTTTGTTGGTTTCAATGTATCAAAGAACTAAAAGTTCTGGATATGCAAACAATAGAAACAACATACAAAATTCCACAACAAGATTGGCTACCTACGCAAAGCATTCTGACATATTCACAAGATTTATGCAGAATAGTTAGTAATTCTTCATTTAAAGAAATACCTAAACTTACAAAATACCTGCATAAACACATATATAATGATTATGACATGGGAATTAGTATTTCAAAATTTTACAAGATATTGATAAATTATAAAACAACACCCAAATCCTCATATTGGAATTAAATAACACAAGGACACTCATTACAGCTAACTGAAAAAAATTAAATCAAATATTTTATTATCAATAAAACTTACATCCTTTACACAATACTGGAAAGTTTTTAATTGGAAATGCTTGCACAGAGCATTATTAACTCCAGATAGAATAACTAAAATTAATTCTTCCACAAATTAAATATGTTGGGGGTGTGAGGAAATACACAATGCAGACTGTAATCACATTTTTTCAACTATGTTAAAATTAACCCATTTTGGAATGGTATTAAAAACTTTTTACAAGCTTTATTTAATGAATCGTTTAACTTATCTAAAGCTCTAATACTATTAAATGTGTACGAAGGTCCTCATTTGAATGAGTCAAATATGTATCTATTATGGACAATACTTGCAATCTCAAGGAATTGTACAACAAGAAGATGGCATACAAACACAATACCGACTTTGGAAGACTTCTACAGCCTACTGAAGACCACAGCATTTTTGGAAATTAAAATTAAAGAATTAAGTATTCATCCTAAGACATTTATTAACAAGCCAAGGAAAAAAGTCTTATCATTGACTGACATTTTATAATAACTGAACAGATACACTCTGATAACTGGATTGCTATACCTATGAAGTAATTGTATATACTGACCTTTTGTCAGGCTGATGTAAATAGTGCACATAGTTATTAAGATGTTATGTACAAATGTTACGAAATTTATTCAACTGTATTTGAAAAATAAAAAAAAAAAATTGAGAAAAAAAATAAGCATTCATCAAAAATATCTGTTTAAAAAAGAACTTAAACTTTTTCTTCAAAAGACATGGTCCTGCTCATGTCAAACCCTCACTTGACCTAGTCTCCCCTCTTTTCAAGTTAACCATTTTTCACCATTAACTCATTACCGCCTTGTACTTGTTTTATAAGCCTTTTTCCTCCCTTTTCTTTCACTTCCATAGCATATATATATTTTATATACTAAAAATATATAATGTGCATGCACATATGTATGTATGTATATATATATATATATATATATATATATATATATATATATATGTATATATATATATATATAGATATATATATATATATATATATATAGTTGAATCCCATAGCATGGTGACTCTTCAGAAAGTCGACTTTCATATGGCCGAGACCATATGATTGATTTTCAAAAAGCCGACCATGGGGAACCGCTATCTCTGTACAGTGTAGAATGGGAAAATGTCCCTCTTCTGCACTGTAGTGTGATCTCAGAGTTGGTATATTTAAGTTATGGAGGGGTGCGGTGGGGCAAAGCCCCCCCAGGAGATGCAGGGGGGGACGCCCCCCTGCTAACAGTTTAAGGTAAGTGTTTGTTGTGTTTTATGTGTTTATTTTATGTGGTTCGCTTTTCAAAAATCGATCATATGGTTTCTGCCATATGAAAGTCGACTTTCTGAAATGTCGACCATGTAAAGTAGACCTATATAATATATATATATATATATATATATATATATATATATATATATATATGAAGCATCCATTTTTGTATTCGCAACTAACTCTTATATATTTCCTGTCTTGATGGCTCTCTATCCAAATCTTTATTCTGTTTGAATGTACTTCATGAGTGATATTCTGTAGACCTGTTAATTGTTATATGACCTATTCTATGTACTGACATGCTCAAATTGTTGACTTGTACTATGATATCTGTTTGCAAGTATTGTAACAATCTATAAGATTTCTGGAGCTTTTTTGCTTGGGTTTGCACTGAAAATGGGCCACTCGTGTAGCTGGGCTAACCCGGTTAACAAATGTCAGTAAATGAATAAATAAAATCAATTCATAAGATTTGTTTCCATTCAAAAACAGCCCCATCCAAATAAAGTTAATTTTAACTTAATTGGATGTAAATGTTTCTTCAAATTTGGAAATCAATACATTCAGATTTTGCCAAATACATTTTATTAGCCTTGCCTATCCATGATGACCACATGTAGACTTGTGCTGTATATTTGCAAATGTATCAATGGATTTGTATCTGAGCACAGTACATCATAAAGTCACCATCCTTGTTCACAGCAGTACACAGAGTTGGATCAAAAAATGAAACTTGCCTTATATAGCAACATTATTTTGAAAAGATGAGGCAATTTTAGAATACTCCAGTTATATAACAGCAAATTGTGTTGGTAGGGAGTGGATGTTTTATTTTTTTTACCCATCATGGGAGACACACTCTGCTATGAATAAAACATGAATATGAATTGTTCATTTCCTATGTCAAATTACTGTAGAATAATAACAACTTAAGATGAAGAACTTTACTTAGCATAAAATAATGTAGATACAGAAGATTATAATCATGTCTCATAAAAAAAAATCTCATTTAAGACCTGGATGTTAAGATCTTCACCTTGAATGCCAACAAAAGTGAAATCTGAGAAGTAACGCTTGACTTCCATGCTGAGAACAAATATTTATTTAGTTGTGATTGGACAGACCTCACCATAATTCATTGTAGTACATGGAGTTTTAGCTGTCTTGATGTACTACCAGCTTTAGAAAAAAATACAGCCTTGAAAGGTGCACCACTCTTTGTGCTGCCACACAGGTAACCGACACCAAGGGTTTAGGCAGCCACATGTGCCAGTATACATTTTACAAATAAATTATTTGTTTTGTGCAATGTCATGTGCCTGAATTAAAAACTGGCATATCATGGTGGAGTTTGTTAAATGACTGATGTTCTCAAAAGGATAATTTTTCAGAAGTTTTTTTTTTTTCAGTAATAAGGTATACTGTCCAGAAACATTCACTTTACTGGGTAGAGGAGCACACATTGGAAGTTACATTCCAGAAGATGATGAACAGTACTAATATTTTGGGATACAACTGTGCCAACAGCTTTTGAAGTTGTAAAATACTTCACCATGCCACAGTTTTGTTTGTGCTGCAGCATAAAATGTGTTACAGCCAATGTCATCCTTTTGAGGTTACATGTGACTGAATCATTATAGCTGCTAAAGGAGCATAACAGAGAAGATTATGACTCGGTCTGAAACATAACAAACCTATGTATTCTGAGACATGGATGACATGAAATTTACCTCAAGTATGAAGCAGGAAAACTAAGGCGTTTTAGTCTGACTAAATAGCAATACACTGTAGTGCATCCACATTTTATTTTGTATGAACAAAGAGAACATAGGGTAAATAAAACCATCCGTACATACAGCAGTGCTTTGGAAGGGCTATTGCCGTCAGACGTTTGAAACACCACCAGATGTATGACATCTAGTCTGAGTATTTGTTTAAATCTGTTAACCAGGTTAGGGCATGGATCTGTATGGACCATTTTCAGGCTAGTCTGGGATGCATACAGAAAGGTAGGATGTCTCTATCAAAAGGCCTTGTAAATAACTCAAAAGCAAGGTAGGTTAGTTAAAGTAAAATGCTCAGAATGTAACATAGCACAAAGAGCATAAACAAATGAGAAGTGACTTTCACAACAGGCAAAGGGACTCAGAATTTGCAACTGAAATCCTAGTAAAGGGTTCTCTTTTTGAAACGTTATTTTTTTTATTACACATCTTCAGGTATTTTGTTTGGCCATGGAGAGTCTTGGAAGGAAATGAGAAGATTCACACTTACAACACTACGTGATTTTGGGATGGGCAAAAGAAGCATAGAGGAGAAAATTATTGAAGAATGTGGATTTCTCATTAAAGAAATTGAGTCTTATGAAGGTATGTTGTGGACATTCCCTTATGATGCATACTGTCAATATTTCTGAATTTAATAATGTAGAATATTGATTTAAATAAGAGTTTTACCAGTAACTGGGACACGCATCATGATCTGCAATAGGTAAGTACTTGCTGTAAAGATCTTGTTTCAGCTTCACTCTACCTTATGCCTCTTCAATCTACTGTTTAGAATACTTCATTCAAAATATATTGCATGTTATCATACATAGAGTATTTTATGGCATTAGAAGACAGTTTGGAGTCACTGAGTGAGGAAAAGGGTCAAGCAGAACAAATTTCCACTGTGAGGTAGGACTACAGTATCGCAGAAATGCATAGAGGTAATTCTATAGATCATCATCAAATTTTTTTGCTTTTACAGCCTCAGAAATAATTGACTGCTAGTGACATTTTATTTTTCATGTTCCAACTTTTTGTAAAACCTCTGAACTGTCAACTTTTTTTATTCTTACATTAGCATCAAGTATGCTTTTACTTATAAAAGGAATCCAATGCAACCACCAGTGTCTCTAAGGTGCAATGTATCTTGTCAGAAACTGGAAGCTTTGGCTGCATCCTAATCTTAGTAGGCAAATTAATCTGCACTTTGGACTTTAATGTTTGCGCACACTTACATATTCTCAACAACATTCAAGAGTGGTTTCAATTGATTAATACTTAATAGATCTTGTTCATGTTTCTAGATTATTGTATACAATTTGCTGCAATGTTATAATTGATGGAAAAATGTAAATTTTTTGTTTCTAGTATTTTATATGTTTGAACCTTTAAAGACGACATATTTATTCAATTTTTATTTTTAAAAGTTATTGAAGGAAGTAACAAATTCATTCACATTAGTTCTATAGAAGTCCTTTTAATTTGCATAAGACAAAAGAACATAACTACTGTGGAAAATTGTTGTGGAGTTTTATTAAATAAATTCATATTCATCACCACTGGACTTCCTGTGGGATGTTCTGCTAATGCATATTTATTTGGTTACCATTTTATTTTATGCATATCTGCTGTTTTTTTTTTCCCTAATCTTAGTAGGCCTATGTTTACCTCAAAGTCTGCTTTCAGAGGCTTGACTAGTTCTCTGATTGTCTTGTTTAGACTAATGAGTGACTTTTGCTCTGTTGTGCACATAGATTTAGAGCCTATTTTTACCTCAAAGTCTGCTTTCAGAGGCTTGACTAGTTCTCTGATTGTCTTGTTTAAACTAATGAGGGACTTTTGCTCTGTTGTGCACATTCCCTATTACTTCTCAATGGGATTTTTCAATCTATTAATACCAGGGGTCCATCAGGGTCGTATGTTTTTGCAATTTGGCCTTGTTTTATTTCAGTCTGGTAAAGCTGTTTCTCTGCAGTTCTTTATATGGTCATACAAAGTTTTTGTTTATGCCTCTGCATAGGCTTTTATATTTTTTGAGTTTGGGAGAACTTGGAAACTAGCTATGCCATCACTTCATAGGAGGTAGTCTGCCTTAGAAAGTTCCTAGTTTTGGGGGTTAGGTGGAGGGGCCTAATTTTACCTTAATTTCAAGGGAGACTGCTTTGTGATCTGATCTTACCAGTGAGTACATTAAACAAGGGGGTGCAGAGCTCTCCTGTATTTGTGAATACCAGATCTAGGATATTTATTCCCCTCATGGGAGTCTGGGACTAGCTGCTCCAGGGCATTTGAATTTACAAATTCAAGAAATCTTTGGCCATGCATGTTAGTGGTTATATGCAGCTCATTTAACTGAAACTCAAATTGTCAATCACAGATGACTCATCTGACTGAAATACAATTGACAGAAAGATGTAGAAGTGTACAGACAGTATAAAATGGTGTCATTTTCAATCAAGGAATTGTCATGCCCCATATTTGTGGATATTTGTGT